>NW_009943093.1:40339-101633 GCF_000696875.1 Nestor notabilis | reverse complement strand
TCAGCAGGGGAAGGAACACGCTCAGGGAGCTGTATTGAGGAAAGTTGAGGAAAGGCATTCTATGCCTACACTGTGAGTCAAGCCAGGATGCACATTTTCATCAAATCCCTAAACCCTGTGCACAAGAGCCTCTTCTTGATGTGGTTTTCATAATTGATGTTTGGCTATTTCACAGTTGCTTTTCCCCATGGAGTTTCTCTTAAAAATGCCCTATATTTCTTCTTAATTTTGACTGAGCATGGCAAGTTTATATTTCAGAAAATATATTCAAGCATCATTTTTTGTAAAGCTAGGATGCCATTAGGGTACTTTGGGGAGGGAACAGCTTATTATTTGTGGTGTCCCCTGAGAAGCTGATAACTGAAGTCCTACCAGTATTTCCCCTTCTTGTGCATGTGAATTTTCAGAAAGGTTTCTCAGGAAGGACATTGGTCTGTCATAACTAGCTGGTTATTAGAGTTGTTCAAGCATTAGACAATTTAGCAAGCAATGAAGTTTCTCTTTTTCTTTCTCTTTTTTGTTTCTTTTTCTTTTAATGGAAAATGCCTTTCACATTCCCTGCTATTCACTCCTCTGAAAGGAGGCATGCCTTTTAGCTGGCAGCTTGCAGTGTGTAACTGTGAGCTGAGATCTCTCAGCCCTGTTGAAACCCTGGAGAAGAAGGTGGGGCAGAGCTGGTGGTTATCCGAGGGCCCTGTGAGGGAGGAATGAGGGGACCGTAGTCCCTAGGTCTTGCTTCACGCAGTGTGTGCTTGCACACAGGGGCAACCACTGGTGCAAGTCTTCAGTCATGTCCAGGTTGTACCTACTCTGAGTGTGGATCACCAACAGTGTCCTGTCTCCCACAACCCTGGTGAGGGAAACACAGAGTTGCTCTGAAGCAGGGATTTTGGAGGAAAGGGGCTGTTACCACAGGAGGGGCTTATCTTCCTGAAAGACTGTGTCGAGCCACACAAGCAAAGGGCTTAGACATGGTCCACTTGGGAGTCCACTGTGACACATCAGTCTGTTGTCCCAACCTCGGGTGTTTCACACCCAAACTGCCATCTGTTGGCTTTGTCACAGTGTGCTGCTTTTTAAATAACCCTTACTATGGGGTGGAAAGTGTCTAACACATGAAGTGCCTGCGTCCTCCCTCCCGCTTCCCTCCACATTGCTCCTGGGGTGCCACAGCTTGAAGATGTCCTGGGTAGCAGAAGTGGGGGTAGCGAAGATAAGCTTCCCTCTGAAGATCTGGTTCATGTTAGGACATGGGATGCGTTACTCCATCTCTGACCTCTGAAAATGACCTCTCTTTTGTTTCTGACCTCATGAAAATCTACTCTTTGCCCCTTTGCCTGCCAACCAGCCCCGTTCCGAGTTAGACAGAGCACATAAAGCAGGGTAGACAGGATCACCTTTCTTTCCAAAAAAGAGTACAAGGCAGCAGCAGCGCTTGTTTTAATTTATTCCTGCTCCTGGGTGTAATTATAACCCCTGGTTTTCAGTGTAAAGGTGGAAGGTGGCGTGATGGAATGGGGTTAAGTTTGAGGTTCTTTTTTTTTCCCCAAATTGCATTAATACATGACTTATATGAAAAACAACCACCCTCACACAGGAATGCAGGCAGTCTTTGCAAGCTGCCTGTGGATTTATGAAGCATTTGGAAACACACTGTACATTATTTCCTGAGACCTGTTCCTTTATGCAGCAATGGTGTTTGCTTATTCGAGGACAGTGATGAAACATGAAGGTATTAAAAACAAAATTAAAGAAAAGGATAGGAAATGTTTCTTTTGAAAGCTAATAAGGGCCTGATTCTGAACAGGGCAGAAGCAAAATGACAAACCTAGTTGGGACTTCAAAGATCTGCCTACTGAAAGCTCTATTTATCATATATGTATTTATACTTCTTTGAGAAAACTCTATGATATATTTATATATACTTCTTATTTTTCCACCCTCTTTTCTGTGAAAGCTGTTTACACCAAAACAGAATGTTTGTTTTCGGAGTTCATCTGCTGCTGCTGCTTCTTCTCCAGCTGAAGCCACAATGCTCGGTCTGTGACATCACCGTTGGCTACCCGGCCAGCGTAGTGTCACGAAGAGGAGTTTTCACTATAGGTGGAGAAAGTGCAGCAGCAGCAGCACACAGAGTCTGCCTGAGAGCAGTGTGTGACTATGCATATTGCTAGTCATGGAGAAAAAAAGAAAAGAAAACTTTCCTAGAAGGAAACCCTGGAAAAGAATAGCTGCAGAACGCCTGTGTATGTCTTGTGAGACTCTGCAGCTTCTGGGGTGGGCATGGGTGCTGGAGATTCACAGGATTTCTTTTGAAATCGCTTAGCAGCAGACCACATACTTAACCATAGAATCATAGAATGGTTTGGGTTGGAAAGGACCTCAAGATCATCCAGTTCCAACCCCTCAAACTGGTAGAAAATTACTTACTTTTAAAAGAGGGAGAGTGGGGGAAGGGTGTTTAATTTATATTCAAGTATGACTCCAATACCTGAACTGTATCCACAAATTTTGTGATTTGCAGAAAACAAGGGAAGATGACTAATGCCCTGATCCTGCTAACACTTACATATGTGGTTAGCTTTCAATGCATGAGTTGTCCTGCTGAAGTCAGTTAAGACAGTTGATGCGCTTAAACTGAGACACAGGCCCACGTGCCTGTGGTGTGAGGGTCTAGCCTGCTGCCCCAAGGGAACAATTAAATGAAGATTTTATAGATTATTTTCTAATGCAGACACTGTCTTGACCTGGAAAAGCTGATGTCTCTGGCCTGAATCCTCCAGTAAATGCAAATATACTGGCCTTATGCCTTTCCCTTTGCTTTTGTCTGCCTGATTCATCTCTTGGGTCATGGGCTTGCAGTTGCTGGTTAGAAGGTGAGGCATGTCTGCAAGTTTTTGAAGGACAGTGGCTTAAGAGGTGACACAGTGAGACCATTAAAGAGCAGGAGGGGAAACAGAGTGGTAAACCCCCATTCACTGTATTGCAGTGATACGAGTGAAAAATATATGTACATCCAAAGTCTAGTAATTAATGACAGGTTAATTATTAAAATGGAATGTCCTGTTGGCCCGCAAGCATGGATGGAGTCGTCATCTCACCCAGTCTGAAGGCTGCCCAAAGAGTAAAGGCAGCATAGAAACCCCTCAAATGCACTTGTAGCATTATTTCATTGCTTCAGTCTCATGGCTGCGCCAAGGACTCCAGGAGGACCTTCAGCCGGAAAAGGCATTGCTGTTTTTTCTAACGTAACTTCCCTGCCGGTGTGAGACGAGCTGCACCTCCAGCTGGGTAAGCACACTCAGGGATGTGTTTCCTAAAATACCCTGAGCATCCTTTGCAGCCACATCTATCGGTGACCGTTAGAGCAGCCTTTGCTACAAGTGTTTTCTCTCACTTCCAGCATCCCAGGCAACCCAGGCATCTGCTTGGTCAGGGTCCAGGTTCCCAGTGAGAAGAGGCTGAGTGTTACTCCTGCTTTCTCCTGGCTCCCCCCTACAGCCATGCTGAAGCATTTCTGAAGTGTCACAAGTCAGGAGGGTATATATTTTTCAGGCAAGCCCCGTAGCATAACTGTACTGGCAGCCTCAGGAGAGTGTCTGTTTATCTACATCTGTGTTTTGGGATGTCTTAGGATTTTGTTTGTTTGTTTGTTTGAACAGGGCCGTACACTCTGTGTTGCTGTTGTGGCAATCCATATGATTTATGTCTTAGGCAGTCTGACAAGTTTATTGTAGTGCATGTATACTGAGCTGCACACTGTGGTTGCTGCACTGCTCGTGTTTAGTACCAGGGCAGCCCATGGTGCCAGTACTGGGTTGTTAGCAAGTGCCAGGACCCGGAGGGAGTGGGAGGGCCACTCAAGCAAGCTGCTCGCATTGGCTTTAGGCAGTGGAGAGGACATGAGAACACTTGCTTGGGCTCTATTTTATAAAACTCCTCCAGGAATAGCATGTTCCTTGCAGCAGGCAGAGCAGAAAGCAGGATGGTCAATTTTGGGATCTGTCGGTGCTGCCAAGATCCAGTATCATATTTATTTTCTGCCTCTGCAGAGCATGGAGTAAGTTATCATTTCATTTGAACAGCTTGGAGTCTCTACCACCGAGCCTTTAAAAGACTGGTGGTCCAGTTACACCTGCTTCTGTTTGATGCCCGTCTTCCCTAAGGCTTGAATGCCACTCTGGCTTGTTGGGTTCTTTGTTCACTGATGCCCGTCTGAACTTCTCAGCTCTTCCTTTTTTAATTTTCTTTTGGCAAAAGACGAAGGAGAGAAGGTGCAGAGAGCTGGCAGTGGTGGATGCATCATGGCCTTGCTGAAACTCAGGATGAGCTGGAGGGAAGGACCAAGACAAAACAGGAGTGACATCATTAGTTGGGAAATTTAGAGCAGTTTCATGAAAACCTGTTTGGTGCCATCTGACGTGCAGTCCCTCAGTGCCATTCGCTGCTGCTTGGCACAGGCGAGAGGAGTGTTGTGTCTGCTTAGAGCGCACCCAACTCCTCCGGACAGGTCTGACTGTCCCCCGCTGTCCTGAATTCACTTGCTAAACTTTTGTAATCACCATAAAAAGCCAGTTAGGTAAACACATGTTCTGTGCCCAAAAGCAGCTGCCCCACTTTGTTTTGCTGTGAAGATAATAGACATAAAAATGAAGGGTTAAATTAAGGTTCCTTAGGTTAAATATAAGGAAGAAGTCATTTACCATGAGGGTGGTGAGGCACTAGAACAGGTTGCCCAAGGAAGCTGTGAATGCTCCATCCCTGGCAGTGTTCAAGGCCATGTTGGACGGGGCTTTGAGCAACCTGGTCTAGTGGAAGGTGTCCCTGCCCATGGCAGGGGGGTTGGAACTGGATGATCTTTAAGGTGCCTTCCAACCCAAACCATTCTGTGATTCTATGATTCTGTGAAATACGGACTTGAGTTCTTAAAAAGTCATAGTTACTTGGTCCTGAGGGAGACTGCATATTGAAACAGGTTTTGTTAAGATTTGATGATCCTCTAAAAAAAGTGAATGAATTGGGACTTTGGTATGTTGAAGTTGGAAAATTGGCTAGAAATAACAGCCAAAATAACATCTGGAACATGGAGGTCGCCATTTCTGAGATAAGGAACTCCCTTTTCCTTAATGCAACTGGGTGGAGAAACTGAATGGAGAAAGGCTTTGTGTCAGATGCATAACCAGTGGTCAGCACTTGTTTTGCATTTTACTGGTATTGTTTAAGGCCATCTTCTGTCTGGCTTAAAATAATGGCTCAGAGTGGCAGTGGTCTCAAACCCTTTCTGTCTAATGCATGGTTGGTTGCTAGGAGGGCTGCCGTCATCCACGATGTAGTTGTGAATGTGATGACCAATTTTGCATTGCTTTCCAAGCTTTGGCTGGATGACTCAGCTGGTCCTCTGGTGACTCATTTCAGTCTCCCATGAGCCCAGGAAGGACTGAAGAGGAAAGCGTGACTATTTTGAGATACGAAAAATGGCCAGACCCAAGGAATATGTCCACAAAGGAGTGCTGCAAACAGTGAATTAATTGGGTATTTATACAGGGTGTTAAACTTGCCTCTTTCCACTGAAGTTCTTTCCTCAGTACTTCTGCTGAATTTAGTTTCCGGTCTCTTCTTACTCTTCATCCATATGGATATTGGAAAGTTCTCTGTGAGTTTTGAGTGCATGAAGTCTTGATGAAAGTTCACAGGACTTTTCGTACTAAATTCCCCTAGCTGGTTTTGGGGTTTTTTTTGGTCAGTTCCCCCTTCTCATCATTTACTGGGATTCTCACAGTTGTTCTAGCAACAACCATAGAGCCACCCCAGGCCACTTTTTCTCTCTGGTCATTCCTGTCGTAGACAAAGCTAAGATGTCCAATGTTCTCCTACCCCTATTGAAAGCTCTTGTGATTTGACCAGAAGTTCTTACTAATTTGTTTTTTTCTGGATCTTGTGGAAACAGCGGTGTATTTGCTCCTTGTGAGAAAATCATACAGAGCTTATTTTCCCATATACTCTTCTTTTCCCATGACTCATTTTGGCCAGAGTTCCTTTTCAGCGTTAGTCAAAACCCATAGGTGTGTCAGTGGACAGCTTGGCTGTGATATCACCGGCACATCGATGATTCTGGACTCATTGTCCTACTACATCTAGGCTGAATACTCTTAATTTTCATTGCTGCAGGAAAAGGAAAGAGTCAAGTCTTCTGAGTTGAAAGGATGTGGCTGCAAAACAGCTGTAATAGTGCCAAGAAGATGCTTGTGGGAGAGATGGGGCAAGTGGCAGCATGCTGCTGGAAGTGCATAGTGACATGTCAGTTCACAAACGAAGGATCGTGGATGAGAAGGAGGCCTGACAGCCCCTTTAGCTAGCCTGTCGTCTGTAGTCAGCTGTGCTTTCTAACAAGGATTTTTGGTTCTGGTTTGGTTTCAGTAATTATGCTGAATGAGTGCCACAGAGCAGAGTTACTGGTAGCAAAGAGCAAGCGAGGTTGTACTGGGTGTGAGGTGTGCTCAGTGTGCTGGTATGTCTGCAGGATGCTCTTCAGGGTCTTGAAAGCACTGAGCGATCTGGAGCAAAGTTACACCACAAGTTGTCTTTCACTGTACATCCCACTGAAGCTGTCATCTTTCTCTTTCATAATTGAAGAGGAGTGTATATGCCCAGTCTGGCTGTGGGGCTCTCTCTGCTTTGTGAGGCTTCGTCCCCCTCTAGCCTGTCACAGGTAGCATGCCTTAAGGTGTACTGCAGAAGGCATTTGGCATGTATCATACTGGATCTCCAGCTTCAGCTTCCCTCCTCTTCTGCCTTGCTCTAGTCTTGCCAGTGTAGGAAGCCCAGCAGCTGTGGCGTTAAGCACTGTAGAGCTGAGTAAGTAGATATGTCAATAAATAATAATATCCTGCACAAAGAGAAACCTGGGGGAGAGAATGGTGGTAGCCAGGGAGTTCTGCTGATACAGGTGGAAGTTTTTATTGTTTTCTTTTTCTTAATGATTTCCCTTGCTCTTGATTTCTTTTCTTCAAGAGCTTTGAGGGGGAATAGGAGTTACTGATGTCCCTAAGCTTCTTCATCGCACGCAAGGGCCTTATATCCTTCTTCCTCAAGTAGATGTCCTTTTCTGAGCTCCTGAATGTTTACTCTTCAAGGCTCTGAAATCCTTTATGTAGTTTATCCCCATGCCTAAATCAGGTTTTCTTTCTGTGTTAGCAAGAGCTTCCTGCACCACCTAGTTTGTCTTTCTTTGACCGAACAGGATGCTTCTCTATGTGCTGAACTGGCCTCTGTCCTATCAGACCTCGCTTAAAAAGAAAGTTGCTGTCAAGACAGTGGGAGATCAGGCATGTACCCTCAGCCCCAGCATCAAGCCAGCAGTGGGGCAGGGAGGTGTCCAGAGGCACTCCTGTGGGATCGCTTGGGACAGCATCACTCATTTCTTTTGGAGAAGAGATCCATTGCCTTCATGGGTAATTCTGTGGCTGTGCCTGAGCATGACTCTGTTTTGTATGACAGAGGTCAGTATGACTTTAAATACAGCAAACCGTTGTTGGAACACCTGAGCCCTCGCAGTCATTGGGGTTCCCAAGGATAAGACCAGTAACACACCATGTTCTTATGGAGGCAGCAGCAGCTCCCTCTCATGGGGTCTCCTGTGCGCTACTCACTACTCTTGAAGAAGAAGGGATAGAGAGGACAGTTAAGTGGCACATTTCTGTGGGGTTATTCTTATCAGGTGCAGCCTTTGAATTAAAGAGGGTGTTTGGGAGGAGAGATGTGTCCACACCCAGACCCTAAACCCTGTGTCTTCTTGATGGTCTCTGGTTTGGGCCATGTGGCTCAATCCTATGTCCATTCTGGTCCCAGCCCATGGTCAGTTTCATGTCATACATTTCTGGGTTTATGGCCTTACTTTTGAATGCAAACCAAAAGCCACGAGTGACAGCAAAAAAGGTTCCTGGCTGTTTGGCCATGACTTTGGGGATGGTTTTTTGGCCCTTAGTAATGAGGAAGATAAAGTCTGGAAAACAGGGTTTAAAAATGCATGCTCAAAATGTGTTTCTGTGAGGAACTGAATTTCCTAAAACACCCCATAGCCCTTGATATATGACAGTGCTGTAAATCCTGTGTTTGGTTATTCTTATTTGAAAAGGAGATGTTGAAACGAGGACATGTAGTTAACCCTGGCTTTGGGATAGTTGGGAGCTCATCAAATTGGTCTGTCTCAATTTTCTGCATTGGCAGAGCCTCATGTCCAGCTTCCCCACCTTTTTCCTTGCATCTTCGTCTTCCTTTGCAGCTGAGATCCTGCGTATTTCATCCAGACCTCACCAGAGGGTTGTTCTCTCCAACAGGTCTGATCCTGATGGAAATGAAATTAAGGGAGGGACTTTGCGAACAGGCAAACTGACCTTTTCAGCCCAGCTAGTGCTTGATCTGAGATTCAGATTTTGTAAACAAAGCAAGGGCTGAATGTCATGCATTGGCTTCTTCGCAAGTGAAACACTCCTGAAAAAATCCTGTGGGAGTGAGAGCCTCAGCTTGAGACTCCAGCGAGCCTTGCCCGTGTTGTGCCTTCGCAAGTAGAGTTGGTTCTAATGAGTGAGGTATGTGAGGTGCCAGCCGTTCCCTGTGGTTTCACCACATTTTGGGCCAGTTGGAGTCACTGGCATTACAAAGCTAATATTTACAGGTGGGAAGTCATCCAGGTGGGGATGCAGCCATCGTGGAAAAAGCCAAAATATTCTTTCCACTAGGCAGCTGTGGGAAGCCACAAGCGTGCCAGTGCTGCATGGGTGAGAGGGGCACAGCCAGGGCAGCAGAGGGAAACACTGACTCATTTTGGTCCCTTTTCCAGAGGCCCTGGCACCCTTTTCCAGGCACTAAGATCACAGAGTGCCAGGTAGGGCAGCCACTGAAGTCTGGGTTCAAGAGTTGAGGAAGTCCTCTGTTTTCGCTGTAAGTTGGGGATACTGTGGTCAATCTCTAGGAGATGGAAACTGAAGTGACTCAACTGAGTCTGACCCAAGCTGCCTGGAAAGCAGAGCCATGCTGAGATCCTCCTTTTTTCAGTTCTGCTTTCAGCATGCAATTCTGGCAGCAAGTAACACTCAGAGATGGAACTTGTGGGAACCTAGAGGCTCTTGCCTTACAGATCTCTTTGAAGGAAAAATGTATGGACCCACATGAATGCTAAACTGGATGACAAGGCAAACTGTGGCCAGTTTACTATTTACTGCTAAGAATATATTGTATAGCTCTCCAAAGGGAACTTTGGGTTCTGTAGAAATGCAGTGGTTACTTGTTCCACTTTGTGACTGTGGAGGACATACAATGAGATGGAGGAAGGTGGCCAGAACTCATGTGCTGTTGCCAAACATTCCTACCTGGCACGTTGATCTGAGTAACTGCTTTTAGGTGCATCTGGCTCCATTTTAGCTTGAGGACGGGAAGCCACAAAACATTCCTTCATGTCTTGCTTTCCTCCTCCTCTCTGGCCATTCCCAGCACTTCAGGAGTTCATTTACGCATGCATTATATTGAGCCTTAATGTGTCATGCCTCATTTTGAGTGGTGCTGAGGGTGTTACTGCGATCTGCTGATCTTTAAGCAGATGTAGTGCTGCCTGTGGGTGCCCCAGCAGCCTGGGGCACAGCCCCAGCCAGGCACCCTGCACGTGTCTCAGCTTTGCGAGGCCTCTCTCCAAGAAAACTGAAAGAGGGGTTTCTTCGGGAAAGCATTTTGTTAGACATCCTTCTGTGTCCTCCATACATAAAGCTCAGGGTGGTGCTGCCTCATTTAGTCTGTGCAGGGTGTGCCAGAGCTCTGGGTAGCCCATTTTCCCCTCAAGCTGCTCATGTGGGGTGGCAGAGATGCTTCCTGGAGCACGTGGATCCAGTGTGAACAGCTCAGAGGAAGGTCTCCCCAGCCTTTTCCTAGCTGTGCCCTCTTTGCCTTGGTCAGCTGAGAAAGCTTTCAGTACCCAACAGGCAAGTTGCCCTGGATTTACGGAGTTAAAAGGGAGAGTGAAGAAGGGAAAAAAGATAGTTTGGGAGGTGAGACAGCAGTATCCTGAGCCACATGCCAAAATAACCTGCTCAGGCATAATAGGGAGCAAATGCCTGTCCCCCCTCCACGCCCAACAGTACTAACTGAGGTCCTTCTTTGATAAGTTTGGTCTTACCCATAAAAGAAAGTCATCCTGTGGCGAATGAAATAATAAGCAGGGTTGCTGAATACAGGAAAGGGATGTGTAGGAGGGCAGCTGGAGTGGAGGGAGGGACATGAGGTGTGAAGGTGATGGTGATGAGAGTTCCCTTGCCATCATGCTGCAGTGGGGATATGCTTTTTGGGTGGGTATGAGAAGAAGTGAGGTGGCTGCTCGGTTTTGTTCATTTGGTTTTGTTTATGGCTACTCTGTGCGTGGGAAAGGCTTGCTTTTTTGTTTGGCAATGGGATGTGGATCAAATGTGGCAGCTCAGAGCTGCATGAAGCCAGGTCTGGAGCAGTGCAGGGGACAGGCTCTGTCACATCTTTAAGAACTCCTGTGCACTATGTAAACATTTAGGAAACTACTAATTAGGATGAGACAGTTCTACTGGCAAGACAGGAAAAGCAGAGCAGGAAGGCAGGGAGATTTTCACCTGCACCAAAGGCTCCCTTGACATCTTCTCACCAGGAACAGGAAGGAGCTGAAGCTGTTGAGGTTGGAACTCCACTTGGAGGTTGTCTCCAAACATTCAGTAGCACAAAGGAAGGAATCTCTGTAGCCTCCAGGGATGTAAATTTTAAGGAGGTTCCATAGGGTGGTGGTACTGGTGACAGTGGCTCAAAAGGGGCCACATGGTGAAGAAGAGGGCTGTGCTTGAGACATAGGTGTTTTGAAGGTGCAATACCTTAGCCGTACATGGCAGATTCCCTTTTCAGGTTGCCTTCATAACCTGTGTGTGTAAGAGTAAGCAGGCTTGTGCCTCACCAGGGAGAAGTGGAAGATACTTATTTCGGGAGTGTCTTGTGTGCATCATTTATATGCTGAACACATGCCATGGGCTTTCTACAGTATTTTTCAAGCAGGCACTGTCGTTCTGGCAGCAGTCAGCGAGCAGCCTCTGGTTACAGAGTACTGGCAGCTCTGCAGGTACTGCGAAAGGTCTTACTGCGTACTTAATACAGGGCAGGCGCTTGGTCTCTTGCCACCACAAAGGCCACATTTATAAATCAGCAGTAAGTGCTAGGAGTAAAGCAGGAGAAAACATGAGTGACTTTCAGACTGTTCCTTCTTTAGTCCCCAAAGTGCATTTTTTGCCTGTTGGGGTGAGGTGGGAGGCTAGGCAACTTCATCTCATTTGCTTCCCTGAAACCTGTTGGAAATCCAAGTGAGGCGGCTGCGTGATTTGTGTGTGCATGCAGAAGAGGACCATCTGAATTGTAAATAACACCTGCTAAATTATTATCAAGTGAAAGCTGACGTGGGAGGAGTTCTCAGGAAAAAAACAACCTCAAGTCTTTTAATAAAAGCCCTTCAGGCTGTTTTAACGTTGTCCCCTAGCTGCACACTACATACTTCAGCTCATGTGGATGCTATGGGGAGTTATGTGAGTCATATCAAGGACAGGGAAGGCCCCATTAAATCCAGTTACTGTCAATTGTGTGAGAGCATTAAATGGCTACGCTAAACCTCATTATTAAAGAAAGGAACTATCAATTTTATTTAATGCATGGTGCCCAACATTGATTCTGCTCCCAGCCCAGAGACTCGGCATGCACAGGGGTGATATAAAAATTAGACCTGCACTCTTCAGGACTTGTATTTAGCTGTTGTGGTGTCCTGGCTGGTTAACTGAGGGTGTGGAGGGCTGTCCTGCACCCCTGCCAAGGCAGAAACAAGCCTGAGCTCCTGGTGGAGAACAGAAAAGTGAGGAGCCTTCAGCCATCCCATGCAAAACATGGAAGGGTGTCTGCTAGGATCTTCCTGCAGTGAAAGTTATCCCAGCCTGACATAGGAGGTTTTATGGCAGACCTGTAAGAGGACATTTCCCAAGTGATAGAGGCTGTTTTCCATCCCTCTATGCCTTATGGCCTCTTTGTCATTAGAAGACCCCAGGAGTGAGAATGCTTCTCAGGAGCATCCCTGCTAGCTCTGGGAGATGCTCAGTGTGCATCTCTGTCACAGGGCTTGGCTGGCATGGATCACCCCAGTGCTGCAGGCTTGTTTTTACATGGATGTTGTGGCAAGCTACTGTTGGCCTATGTGATCGAAAGGCTGGAGTTGTAAATTGTATTGCAGGCTGTAATGAGGAATCAGATCCCCGTAACAAACTATCCAACTTTTATTCATGTTTGTTCCTATTTCTGCTATTGCCATGGAGGAAAGACCCTTTTTGAAAAAAAAAAGAACATGCCACCAGCACAATTTGATAGTGTCCTCAGGAAATTTAGGGCTGTGTTTTTCTTTCATTAACTGCACAGGCAAATTTGCAATAAAAATTACTTTGCTGCAGAAGCCTTCTTTTCCCATCACCAGGCTGTCAATCAGCCTGTAATTTCTTGGTATTGGCCTATGCTGGAGAGCTGGCCGAGTTATTCTTACGTGTGCCCCTACAACCTCAAATGTGAGAAAATCATTTTGGATGGAAGGAAGAAGATTTCATACTTCTTTTTTCAGGGGAAAAAAATATTTCTCCCACAATGAGACATAACATCTGAGGAGAGGAGGGTGGAAATGGCAGCAGGGTAGTCCAGAGTCCTCCCTTTAGCCATAAGATGGCCGTGCTTTCTGCACTCCTAGCATTTTTGGGGTGCCAGGGTAGGTCAGTGTTCGTCCCCCTGCTGAGGCTGCCAGCAGTGTTGCAGGGACAGCAAGGGGCTGGTTGCTGATGTGGAAACCAGTCCCTAACAACAACTCATTTCACTGAGGGGCACAGGCAGCCATCTGACGTTGACGACGTTGAGTGACTACTGACCTTGTTTTTGGCGTCAGCTGATATCAACTGGAGCCCTGCCAGTTTGCACCAGTTGAAAGTCTGTCTCTTAATGGTGGTGATTATCCTGATTTCTAGAGCGGTGCAGAAAATGTTGCAGCTGCTGCGCTTCATGTCACTGGCTTTAACTTGGGGTGCCTTGGTCTTCTGGTGTTATCTTTAGTGCTAGGATGGGTGAGAAGAACCTCTCTCCGTGTTCTGCATCAGTCGTTTTTTCCCTTCTTTATTTTGGATTAAGAGATACTGCTCAAGCACACCATGGAATGAAAGACATAAAGATGTAAATTACACCTCTGCTAGGTCCATAGTATGTTACCAGTTACATCTGCTTTATTATTCCTGTCCAGGGGGACAACATACATCAGACCAACCCCAATCTCCAGGCAGGTTGGTACTGTACTAGAAGGAACACTGTGACTCTTCCTAATCAGTGGAAAAACAAACACAGTTTCGGCTCCCTCAGATACAATACTTGTGTCCAGGATGACAAGTTGAGTAATATTGCTGCGGTTTTCCAGGCTCACCACATGCCATATGCTACAGCATTCGTGGCAGCATCACTGCCTTGTGGAAAGGAGAGAGGAGAGAAAGCACTTAGAGGGGCAGGGATCTGGTGGGGTTCTGAGGACCCAGTTGCAGGGACTTTGAAAATTGCTGCCAAGGAGGTTGGTGGGGGGAAGTTAATACGAACGGCAGCAAACAGCATCAGAAATCACATTAAAGCCAGAGGTCATGTCTGCAAAGGAGGGCACGCTGCGTTTTGCAGGGCTTCATTGCTAGAGCAGGGTTAGTGGGGCTTTCATTGCGTGTTCCGGCAGGGCGGAGAGTTTCTCAAAGTGTCCTGATAGGGGTTTTCTTCTGCATCTGCCCTGTCTTCATCAGTTGGTCACTGTGGCAGGAATGAAGGTGGGGGTGTTGAAGCAAACCAGAGTCACTGCTTTGCGGGTTACTTCTGTGTAGCTACATAACAGTGGCTTTTGGCTCACCACAGCACACCTCTCCTGAGCAGTTCCTGGGCTTTGGGCTTCTCAAAATTAACTGGACAATGAGTGTTGGATGTGTTTAGGTGTGTTTGCTTGACCATTCTACTGGGTTTTGGATGTGTGGAGTAATGTTCATATTTTTCTATATGGGTATATATGTTTATGCATGCATGTGTGTGTATGTGTGCACATGAGCTCCAGAAAATCTTCTGAAGAGCAACATGTGGAGCATGAGATTCTTTTAGGAAAGTGTTGGATACTCTCAGGTCTCCACATGAAGAAGTCATCTCTGTGCGCTGCAGAGTTTGTTCTGGTTTTGTGACTGCAGCATTCATTCAACTTTTAACTTTTTTAAAGTTGAAAACAAGTCAAGGTTATGTTTATGCTTAATAATTCAGCAACATGCCAGCTCAGCATATTGTGTTTTTCTTCCCTAGTCATTCTGGCTTATTAAAAAGAAACAGTGACGACAGATAGAAGGGTGAAGGAGGCTGTGTCTTTCTGCTCTTAACTCCTGCCAGGCGCTGATTCCTTCTCCAGGAATCCCCTGCTCACAATACCTTTGGTCCAGCAGTACCATCCCTACCCTGGGCAGGGAGAAGGGGCAGTAAGTCAGCACTTGGATGTCTTCTTCTCTGTGGACCACATCTTTTTTTTCTGATAGAAGCATTTTCTATTTCAGTGGTATGTTACTCAGTAATTCTGCGTCAGTGATACTTTATTTCCCACTGATGGTATTGTCACTGTGAATAAGAATAGATGAACACAGTTTTATAAATCTGGGCGAACTGAGAGCAAACAGTGAGGCTCATGTTGCGTAACTCCCATCTCCAGTGTCCCTGAGCACAGACCAGCATTGTGCACAATTCCCACACGCAGACTTGGCAAGCGACCTGAAACATCATCTGCTGCTTATGTCCTATCTCCTCAACTTTATCCGTGCACCTCCATTTTGTCATGGTGTATCATCTCCAGGTCCCATCCTGGCTCTGGAGGCCAGAAGCTACACAGTGGGTTTATGGGAATAAACGGAGGGCTTAAGTCAGATCCACCAAAGTACTTAATATAGGATGAGCCTGAGGATTTGAGATTTGGCTTCCACAGGCAGAATACTTTGTAGTATTTGACATGAGTTCTTCCTGAGAGTTAGCTATATTCCCGGAGACAATGGGAATAGGAGTCTCTTTAGGCAGAGGAGGTAAAAATAACATTTACATTTCTGTTATTAAAAATGAGAAGGGGTAGAGCAAGAGAACAGGAGCCTTGGTTGTTGTTAATATAGTTCTATCAGGGGTAGTGATTTATTTTAGAGTGTAATGTTTTATTTGTGTTGAATACATATTTTGAAAGAATTTGATCTTTGTGTGTGTGCGTGTGCTGTATCTGAAGTCTGGAAGAGGTTTCCCAGAGAGGTGGTAGATGCACCATCCCTGGAGACATTCAAGGCCAGGCTGGATGTGATTCTGGGCAACCTGATCTAGTTGAAGATGTCCCTGCTCATTGTAGGGGGGGTTGGACTAGATGACTTTTGAAGGTCCCTTCCAACCCAGACTATTGTATGATTCTGTATCCCATTTTCCCTTCCTGCCACTGAATAAATGAAAAGAGCTAGGGAAAGCATCTTAACACTGTTGTTTCACTCTGATGTTATATTGCAGGTATGGCCTCGCATGTGCAAGTTTTCTCTCCTCACACCCTTCAGTCAAGTGCCTTCTGTAGCGTGAAGAAACTGAAAGTGGAGCCGAGTTCAAACTGGGATATGACTGGGTACGGCACACACAGCAAAGTCTACAGCCAGAGCAAGAACGTGCAGTCCTCCCAAGCAGCCGCCGCAGCAGCCGTCAACGCCTCCCTCCAGATCCCCAATCCAAGCATCCCTTACGAACAGACCATCATCTTCCCAGCAAGCACGGGGCACATCGTGGTGACATCTGCCAACAGTACTTCTGGTGTGGTTGCAGTGTCTGGGCAAACACTGGGCGGGCCACACAACCTGATGCGTCGCAGCACTGTGAGCCTTCTGGACACCTACCAAAAATGTGGACTTAAGCGCAAGAGTGAGGAGATCGAGAACACAAGCAGCGTGCAGATCATCGAAGAGCATCCACCAATGATTCAGAACAATGCCAGTGGGGCCACTGTAGCCACCGCCACCACCTCCACGGCCACCTCCAAAAACAGTGGCTCCAACAGCGAAGGGGATTACCAGCTGGTACAACATGAGGTGCTCTGTTCCATGACCAACACGTATGAAGTGTTAGAGTTTCTTGGCCGTGGAACGTTCGGACAAGTAGTCAAATGCTGGAAACGTGGCACTAACGAGATTGTGGCCATCAAGATCCTGAAGAACCATCCTTCCTATGCCCGGCAAGGCCAGATTGAAGTGAGCATCCTGGCTCGGCTGAGCACAGAAAGTGCGGATGACTACAACTTCGTCCGTGCGTACGAGTGCTTCCAGCACAAGAATCACACATGCTTGGTCTTTGAAATGTTGGAGCAGAACCTCTACGATTTCCTAAAACAAAACAAATTCAGTCCTTTGCCCCTTAAGTACATTCGACCAATTCTCCAGCAGGTAGCAACTGCCCTTATGAAGCTGAAAAGCCTGGGACTGATTCATGCTGATCTCAAACCAGAGAACATCATGTTGGTAGACCCAGCCCGACAGCCATATAGGGTCAAGGTCATAGACTTTGGTTCAGCTAGCCATGTGTCTAAAGCTGTGTGTTCTACCTACCTTCAATCCCGATATTACAGGTAAGAGATTGGGCTCATGTAATGTTACTAGAAGTATTTTACCTGTGAGAGTTTCCCTACGTTCCTGTAAATGAAGGAGAGCCATCCCTTAATCCTGAACTGGGATGGCCTTTAGAATGGCTTGCTGGTGATAAGAAAAAATGGTATCCTAACCTTTTGGAGTTTACTTGCATTGAAAACCAGTGTAAAGTTGTAAATAGCCATAAATGTTGTAAAAGTAGAGTTTGGCTGTTACAATTTAGAAAGCCTTTCTCGTCTGTCAGTACTTTGTTCTCTCTGGAACTGTTTCCAGAAGAGGGGATGTATCTGGAGAGTCCACATTTCCTTTCCAGGTCAATGCAAGTAGGTTCTTGGTTTCAGAAAGACTTTAACCTAAACAATCAATCCATATTTCAGATACGTCTTCCAGTCTTTACTCATACATGAAACAAGGGCTTTACAAGAATACGGGTGACCCACAGGAAAACAATGGATGCAGAAGATGCTTTGTCAAGGACTAGTTTCCACACAGGCTGTGGAGCTTGCTAGAGTCAATGGGAGGATTTTGGCTGGCTCCTGTTGGCTCTGCTCCAGGCAAGCAGGCAGCTTGGCCAGGCTGGAAACACCTTTCTCCATGTAGGAAGCTGTTGGTAGAGATGAATGAGTATTGCCAGTAATCTGATGTTGGACTGAGGAGCTGTCGCCGACTTCCGATTCCCACTCACAGTGCTTTTAACTAAAGGCATGTTATGTGCTAGGATGGAGTTCTGACCTCTGTGTAGGTGTGCCCAAAGCGAAAGCTGTGAACCAGCTATATCCCTCTTCAGTCTGTTGAATAGTTGTGGCAAATCATCCTCTTTTCATAACCCCCAAAAGGTCATCCTCTCCCTCTGTCTTGACTCCAAGAGACAAAGTCTGTCAGTTCTTCTCAGACCCTCTCTTTGGTACCAGTCAGCTTGATTCAATATCCCAAGGACTGAGAAAAGCAGTTCCACTGCTACCTCAGGGGTGGGGAAAAATAGGGAGGGGAAAAAAAAGGGAATTTGTCTTTAGATGACAGCTGAATTTAGAAACATCCAGGCCATATTTTTGTTGTTCTAATTCTGTGAAACGGGTGAAGAGGGAAAATGTGATCCTTCTTGGTGACTGATTTAATGAAAATCAGTCCTGGCAGCATCCACAGCTCATCAGATGGGTTACTGAAAAGCGGGGTAGCTGCTTTGTTTGTAAATAGGAAATAAATCTGTCTTCTACATGGGGAGCACTGGGGACAAAGAAACAATGTGAGTTGATAACAGGCCCTTTTCCTGCTTCATAAACATAAACAGTGGCAAAAACCACCTGGGCCCTGAGCTTGGGAAGAGTTAATTTTCACAGGAACAGGAACTTTGACACTGTAGCACTGCAGCAGCTGATTTTTATCTGCTTGTCCTTTGCTCTGAAGGAGGCCAGAAAAAAATTCCCAACCCGAGTTTATACCTCAGAAGAGGCTTATTATATGAAATATTCAACCTGATGACAGTCCCATCCTCCAGGAGAGACATGTTTCTGTGGTAAATATGCAAAAGCTTTTAGGGTTGCAATTACCTGGCAGACTAGGAGGAAAAAAAGAAGATAATACAGGCATTTTGTTGTTCAGTTATCTGTGATTCTGCTTTAGCAGCCTAGGTCCCAAGCTGAAAGACAGAAGGGGCAGCCAAAATGAAATATGTGACAGAAAGCAGAAATGAAAGGGAAAAATGGTTCATTCTCAGTGACAAACAAGGAATATTCTTGTGGCGGTCTCCAGGGAGGAAAAGGCTTGATAAAATTTGCTTTTTATATTTTAAATGTTACTCCTGCCCAGTCTGAAGTTGCGGCTGGTTAGATAATAAGTTCTGTCTAATTCCTCCCTTGTTTTCCATGCCTGAATTGATGGGAGGAGGGGAAAAGGAGTAGCAGCTCACCGGGAAATTAAAAAAAAAGGGAAGAGAAAAATCTTGTTGCGTTGAATTACATCAGCAGGGGGCTGCTGATGAAGCTAAATTCAAGTCATGAGGAAAAATTACATTCTTCTCCATTTTCTGATGGGGAAAAATACAGCACAGAATAAAGATCCATTCCACTCCAAAGAGAAGGCACTTTCATGCTAAGGGAAACACTGGGCTTCATAAAGATTTCATGTGTCTTCCTTTTAATTTACACTTGTTTTGCTTGCTAGAGTATAAAAGACAAGGGGATGACTTCAAGAAACGGCACATTTAGTCTGAATGTGAAGGAAAAGCTGCCTCAGAGTAAAACCTCTCAGACTTTAAGCAGCCATGCCAAAGAAGTGACAGAATCCATGTGCCCTACATTTAAGAAGAGACAAGGCAGAGCACTGGGGAATGTAATGTAGTGGTCGGCTCTCAGCTGGAGGGTTTTTATCATGGGCTTTGGGGAGCAAATTCCCAGGTCATCCCCATATTTTATTAACAACTTGCTTTTTCTTTTCCCTCTTTTTTTTTCTTTAACATTACTCTCAAGAATGTGATGGCCGAATCCTTTCAAGGGAGGAAAGTTGTGTGGGATCCTGCTCATTCTCAGAGCAGTACAAGGCCTTTCCTCTTCCTGAAAATGACAGGCCTATTTTCGTCTCCCAGAGGTGGAAGATGGAAGTCTCTTTGAACAAACTCCATGCTCTTTCTTGACCTGAATCTGCATAGTCCAACATAAGCTAAGATGGTCCCATGGTTGCTTGCAGACTTTTTGTGAGCAATTTGCTGCTGCTGCTATGTAGCATGCTCTGAAGACAAGCCAGACCCCTCAGCCCAGCTTCTTGTGAGAAGCATGGTGGGCAGACTTGGTATTGCATTTGGGCGCCCCAGCTTCAGCAATGTTTCTGTCCCCCAGCGATACTTCTGCCAGGTGAAGCAGTGCTCTCCAGAAGGATCACAATGGTATTGAGGTGGCAGGGTGGGACAGAAAGTATCAAAAGTGGTCATCAAAATGTCTTTAATCTAGCAAAATTTAGCTCCCATCCCTCTCAGAGGACATGGCTTCCTTCGGGCTAGATATGCTGCCAGAATTGGTACTCTGGAGGTTTTCCTCCCTTGCTCATGACTGTAGAGATGCCCAAGGGAGGCAGGACATGCCAGGCTAAGGAGGAATTCCCCCTCGCTGCTGAGATTCCCCCTCTGGGAGAGCAGCACCATCGCACCCCAGAGTGCTGTGAAGAGGATCACCCTCCTTCCTCCCACCCATCTTCAGCCTGCAGTGAAAACGTGCTGTTGTGCAGAGCATTTCTCATGTAACATCCTTAGCCTTCATCTGTAGGGCCTGGCTGGTGGCCATCCAAGTGTTCCCGCTTGCTTGGGACAGTGGTCCCAGCCTGCCCCCCAGTCACCATAGTCCTTCATCTTGTCACTTATCACTTGCTGAGTTGGCCTGGGCCTCATTAGTGGCCCTTCATGGAGGTGCATGGATGGAGGTGCCTGTGTGAGGAACCGCAGCTGCTGATGGGTGGCTGCTCTGCCCAGCTCGCAGTGCAGGGACCTGGCCTGGCAGCCGGCAGTTTGAGCCAGACATGCTTAGGCTAGAAATGAAGCCCTGTTCACAGAGCAACCGATCAAAAAGCTGCGATAGCCGCTGCATCACGGGGAATCTTCATGGGATTTCATTTTTTCCTTTCCTATTTTATGCGGCAGTTTGAAGGGGAGATCATTGAGGTAGTCTCTCTGATCTCCATTTTGCAGGAGGTCACAGGGATGAAGGACAAGAGAGATCCCTTTTGGGTTGATAATCCGTGTATGAACAGCTTCCCAGGAAAACCCACATCCTGAGAAGTGCAGGGCTCAGGCTGCAACAGACATCCCCTCCATTAGAGCCCACATTCATACACCCAGGTAGAAAAGGGGTACTACCCTCTGAGAGAGGGAATGGTCGGGGTGGTGGGCAGAGCTGTGGTGTTCCCTTACTGGCACCAGAGCAGTCCCCTAGCATGGGGCAGCAGCGCTGGGATGCTCGGAGCAGAAGGGCTTCTCCTGAGGGCATTACCACTACCTTGCCCTCTTGGCTTTGCTTTGCTGCTCAGCTGAAACAGCTGCTGTGTTACACTCCAGGGATGACAGTGTTTCTCTAATTAATGGCATAATCACCTTATGAGAGTTAAGTCTTCTAGAATTTGCAAAATATTGCAGATACAAAGTAGTGGCTGTCAGCCCTGCGCTGTTGACAGGTAAATGTAGTTTTGGTTCCTTGTTTTCAAAAACATTTAGTATGTGGCGTATCTAGCTTGGGTAGAGATGTCTGCTTTGTAGGTAAGTGGCCTTTCATGGAGTGTTCGGATAACAGAGAAAAAGCTGAGTATCAGTTTGAAGAGGTGTTTATCAGTCTAGTTTCAGACTGCAAGAAAACATGCAGGCATAAAGGCCTACGTGCATGTTGTCAACTGCCTATGTGCAGTATACAATGAGGCTGTGTGCAGGTGTGTTTTCTAACTGGCTGTACATGCTTAGCTGGGTGACTGTGAGTCCTGAGGGATGTGAGGAGATAAACTGCATCCATCTTGCCACACATGGACATCGAGCTATGACAGGTACCAGTCCTCTAACTGTGCTGACAGGGAGCCAAAGCAAGGTAGATTCCCGAGCAGCATCACAACCTCTTCCCCATCATGTGACTCAGAGTATGTGTCATTCTGGCCAAAATTGCCCTTTAAATGAGGTAGTAGTAGTGGCAGCAGGGATGGGATAGGCTTATGAGTTTACTCAGTGGACGGGCATTTCTGACATCTTTGTATAACAGTGTTAGTGCACTTGCATTTCAAAGTCTTCTGCCATTCCAGACTTGCAAAAACATCTCTATCTCAGACTTGACTGCTTTTGCAGCTGTGGGAGCCTCGATGCTCTTCCAGTCTGTTTCCATCCTACCTGCAACATGCACTGCTTTACTGACTCTGCATCTCCAAGGGAAAGACTGGGATAGTTAGATGGTTTGAGGAGGAGTTTCTTCTGGGGACTGGAGCAAAACCACCAAGTTCATTGCTGAAGTCTAAACTCGGTTTCACTTAGTGATGTTCACACCTGGTAGGACTGCAGGCTTGCAAAACAGTCAATACATTGCAGAAGACTTTGTGGAGAAAAGCAGACTTTAAGCTATACTATTTAAAACAGTTGTTCATTTCTTTCCCAAGGACACTTGGAGTTTGGAGTTGTTTTTTTCAGAACCGGAACTCAGCAGAATTTTTTATTGCAAAACCAACACCAGGATTAATTGAATTTCAGTTTCCTTATACTGAGATCACTGAGTCCTGGAAGACCAAGTACTCAGCTGAAAGCTTTTGGCTTTGTCCCATCTCTGTGATAGGTTGGTTTTTGGTTTAACAAAACTCTAGCAAAGGTGGTTCTTCTCCAGTTCTTTTGTATATAAATCACTTTGGAGCAGGTATGGTAAACTGGCGTTGTGCCCGTGGTGCATCCAACAGAAGATGCACACTGTATATTCCAAAACACCTCCCTTTCTGGGGTCTAATTTAAAACAGAAGAGCCTATATTTCATCCTAAACAATCTCCTCACGCTGGACTCTCCCTAGGTATTTCTCTGCTGAAACTTTTTTACCATTTCCCTGCGTATTCTTTTATTTTGCTCTGAGCAGACACGCCAGCTCCTCCTTTCTCTTATCCAAGTTAGCAACCTGTCCCTTTGCCTGTAACGCTGGAGCATCTCCCTGCCTGCCTTCAGCACGTGATGTTGGCCTCACTCCAAGAGGAGCCCTGCGTCCCTCAGCAGAGTCAGAAAGGCCGTCACAGGAGGTCTTTGTTTATTTATTAACCAAGTGTATAAAATAATGCCTAGTTACATGCTTCCCGGCCCAAGAATATTTGTAACAAAGGGCTGTTTGCAAGGAACTCGACAGGGGGCCTTTTCCCAGGAAAGAGAGGTCGTTGATAGCCCAAGGAGGGCAGAAGTCTTGCACTGCTTCCTTTTGGCTCAGCGTGTCTGAGCGATGGAAAATCACATCTCAACTGAGTACTGCTCCAGTCCCTTCTGTCCCCTCTCCCCTCTCTGAAAACAGCTCCCGTATGGCAAAGAGGGGGCACCAACAGTAATTCCTTCTGCAGATCTCAGTCTTGTCTTGGTGGCTGGAAAGGCAGGAACCTGTGTGTCCGCAGGCAGGACTCAGTCCACTGGGGAGTTGTAGATCAGAGACAAGTACGTGAAAGGCAGCCAGAGGCAGGTGCGAGGATCAGGAGCGCTGGTTTTCTATCAGCTGGTTCTGCCCCGCGACTGAGGGGCTCTGGTCCTCACCAGTCAGCTGGAGTTGCAGAATCTCTGCCATAGTCCAAAGAGGTAAAATACCACAGGGAACTGTTTGGGAAAGTCCCGTTAAGCACAGATTAACAACAACAGAAAGCTGAAACAGAAAAGATTTTTGGCTGCCACACTCTCTGTTAATTGTTGGGACAACCAGAGACCTTAAGAACACCCTGAAATCAGCTTTGGGCTACCTGTTATCCATACCCTGTCATTCCTTCATTGCTTTTCCCTTGTTCATCACTGTTAAAGATACGTGCGTGAAAAAGAGTGTTTCTTAGGAGTTCCTAATTTCCAGTAGTTTCTCTTCCCCACCTGAAGTTACGATCTCCTTTTAGAGCAAGCATTGTCAGTGTGACCAGTGTAAGCAGCAGAATGATAGCCTAAGGTGAGGGGATGAGCATGGGGAGCAGGTGAACAGCTAAAGAAAGATCCCTTCTTTTTTCCCTGTGTTTTACTTGCTCTTTTGCACCACTGCCATCTTCTCTACACACTTGCTGCTACAGTTGTTTCAGTAATGCTGGGAGGGAAGATAACTGAGAGGCTGCAAGCCCTGGTCTCCTTGCTTGCAGGTTGGCCACAGGTGATCTTGGGTTTAGGGGTTTTTGGTGTGTTTTTTCCTTCTCCTGCCACTGTTTGTCTCACATGATCACCAAAACAAGGCTGTCACAGGATTTCCTGCTGTCTATTTTTCTTCTCTCAAGCTTTTTAAGCACAGTAAGTCTCATACTGTGGCTGCAGCCTGGTGAAATGATGTGAAAAATCAAGGTCACTCTCATATTTACTGTACCAGGGCAGGTCTGAAACAGCTACAAATGGCTAGCTTGTTTTACCTTAAAGGAGCTATTTACCTAAGAGAAATCAAAACTCTCCTATTGCAGCTATTGGCTGTAGCGCTTCAGACTCCATCACTCTAGTACATAAAAGGCATACTGTCTTTTGGTAAAGATACCTGTGCTCAGACCAGAGGCTAGGAAATAACCTAGCTCAGTATGGTGGCAGGCAGTTGCTTTTGCAGCGATCCTTGTGAGTGAGGGTACAGTTAGCGGGGCTAGAACAAGGGGTGGCTGTAATCAGAGTCCACTGTTTGCATATATACGAAAGAGGTAAAGTTCAGTCTCTGCTCCTAGTTGCTTACTTCTGTGGTTTTGTGTTTGCTCTTCTTTCTCTCCTCCCACTCAAGTCGCTTCCTCGCCAAGTGCGAAGGAAACGGAGCGGGGAAAGGGTGCTGTCTTTTCAGTTCTGATGACAGAACAGTAGCAGCCACTCATAGGAACAGTGGTGTGGTGACCCACAGACGTTACTCCAGCAGTAGGTGGCCAGTGAAGGAGGACACACTGCAGTTACACACTGAAGTATGATTTTCCATGTCTTTCTCCACTTATTTCAATGAGAGTTTGGGTCAGGGCAATAGCTGGCTAAGGGCACTGGTGACTGCTGAGAAGCAGAACGAGGTGAGGGGCTGTTGGTGTGAGATCAGTGCTCCAAGTGTGAAAATAAGAATTACAAGTAGCGAGATTCATCATCCGCACTTCTGAATATGAAAAAGCAGCATTAGCAACACAGTATGCACAGGATTTCACGGGTGCTTTGCTCAAGTACCATGTATTTAAATACTGTCAGGTTTTTGCCTCCCCCTGTATGTTTGCTCACTGCAAGCAAGAGATCTAAGTGTAACCTGAAGGAAGCTTACTGTATAACATCTATGCATTCATTAGGTTCACAAGTTTTAGACGCCAGCACAGTGGGACTGAAAAGCTGTATTACACTTGAAGAACACCTTCTGATTGTAAAGTGTGTTTGCTGTGCTGCTTCTTGGCAATGAAGTCAGAAAAGTGGCTGATGATGGTTTATAAATGAATGAGTCATTGCCAGAAGAGAGAAATTACCTAAAAATGCTATAATTAGTATGGGGTTATACATTTCTCAGCTTCAGACCCTGAATGCTGTCATTTCAGTCCTCGAAGTTTCTATCTTGTCAAGCCACTTGCTGCACTAATAGCTTCAATTTAGTCTAAGCTAATATAAAGGCACCTAATTCTCAGGTGGGGGCTCAGTAGCTGCCTCCTTCTCCAGGTCAAGCTGGGGAAAAGGAGCAACTCTCAAGCAGTTGAGAGTGGTTAGCTTGCTTGAAAAACGCTAATCTTGTGGCCTGACTTAAGCTGAGTTAGAGCCACAGCTGTTACCTGTTTAAGGAGGAAGGTCAAGGAAAAGTCCTTTGCCTTTTAGCCCAGGTTATACAATGATTATTCTGTGGTGCTTTACAAGGAGGGTGGAAAAAACAGTGGAAGAGAGACATGCATATATTTACTTGAGAAATGTTCAGTTCTAAGAGGAATAAATAGAAGGGAATAGCTCTAGGAAGTGAAAGAGGAGAAGGGCAGAGGAGAAATCCTCTTACATGTGATGGTTACCTGGAAGTCGCTGTCCCCCATCTAAGGGAAGATGTGGGAGGAAAGGAGATGAGATTTCAGCCTTCTTGCTATCTGGAGACTTCAACACCCGGTAACTGACTTCCAAACAAGGTAGCGTCTTTCTCCTGTGATGGGCTGGAAAATGAAAATAATCTGAGTCCCTGCATGGCAGCTTGACCTGTATTTTCTACTTATTGAAGGGCAGAAGTAATCACAGCCATTGTTTTGCTTGCACAGACGTTAATTATTTTGTAGCTGAGAGGTTTTGCCTTTCTTTTGCTGTGACTGCATGGGATCAGTGCTTGGGTTCACGTTCAGATTCTGTTCCCTCTGTCCGTGCATCTGCTGGTTTGCATTAACCAAGGAGCAGCAGACTTCTGCCCAATACCAAACTTACTGTTTGCCTCTGAAGGCTCCTGCTTAGGGACAGAGGCAGTGTGGATATGTGGGATTTGGCCGGAGTTTAGCTGAAGTAACTCTGAATCAAAACCCCTATGGTTCAAAGAGGTGAGTTAACATCTTGTTATTTTTCTTTTTGCCAACTCGTGCCATTTAGCTGGTTTGAAGTGGAAGTTCTTAGGCCTGATGAAACATAAAAAGTGCCAAAAGTTTAATCATGTCATCACTGAACTTCTACCTGTGCAGGATGCTTGGGACAGTGTTCACGTCGCTCTGGTAACTTGTGCAGCTCCTGAGCCCGGGAAGCTCACCAGCTTAAGCCCTTAGAGGAGAATTGTCTATCCCAGCAGCATGGTGCTCATGTAGAGGCAGACAAAGAAATGTTAGCAGTGTTTCAGTTAATGTGACAACAGGAGGAGCACTACTGTAATGAGCTGTGTTTTAACTGCAGATCTCATGATAGATCACTTGTGGTAATAATGCCGAGCAACACTGTGTTTTCTCTCCATACTCTCCAATCTAGCTGTAGGTGTCTGTTGCTGTTTACAGTATGCTGTTCTCCTTGGATGCCATGTTTTCTGAAGGAGGGGTGTGTTGGCAGCACCTAACACACAAAGATTTTTGTGGCTGAGGCCCTGAAACAAAAGAGTAATAGAGAGTATAATGGTACACATGACCATGAGTGCTACCATGTATGTTAATGTGACAGCTGGTGTACAGAAGGAAAGCTGATGGCCTTTTTTGGCTCCACCATGGTGAGGATTAGTGTGTCAACTAGTTGCTTCCATGCAGAACTGTGTACTTAAAAGAAAGTCCAGGGTGGTGGGGCAAAAGGAGTATCTGATGGCTTAAAGAAAAGGTTTCAGTTTATTTTGTTCAAGAGTATTTTACTTGCCAGTGAGAGGCTGCAAACAGAGAATAGTCATCCTGAGGAAAACAGTATTTCTTTGGCGCTTACAACAACATTAAGAGGGACAGGTGAAATCTAAAAGGTAAACAGGTTCAACTGAGGCTAGCTGAGTTTGCTGGTTACTAATGATGAAATACTGCCAGTTGATTTCAGAGAGTAAAAGGAAGTCATGGTGAGGGCATCTGTCAAAAATCAAAGCTTACCTAACCAATCTCATCCCCATAGTTGTCGAAAATACAGCTCCTGCTGTTGTTAGCCACTTGAACTAGTGGACTGGGTTCTGGAGGGTTTCATGAGCACAAGCGAAAGCAGAAGATAACCGGAAAATACAGCTCCTGCTGTTGTTAGCCACTTAAACTAGTGGACTGGGTTCTGGAGGGTTGCATGAGCACAAGCGAAAGCAGAAGATAACCATGTTGTTGTTTGTGGAAATGCTTTTCTGGAGGCTCATTTGATAACCTATCTCCTCGTGGCAGGTGCTTAAGGGACCAGGAAAGGGAAAGGTAGCACAGGCTGGATTTTGCTTAGCAATGCCAATATGTGTACAGAGATGTGATGACTCCAAATGTATTCCTTTGTAAGTGAGGTCAAAATACAGCTTGCTGTGTAAGATATATAATGAGCAAGAGAAAGAATGGCATGTTAACTGGGTTGGAAGATAACATTCTGTGTTTTGATTGGATTCTTGTTATTGTCACCGATGTTACTTCAGCAAAAAAAAAAAAAAAGTTGAAATTATTCTTTTTTCTCTATTGTTTAGCTCTTGTTCTCAGCTTTGTTATGGCCACTAAGAGATGATAAAAATGGATTGGCACAAAGTTAGGTTTCCTGGATCATTTAGAGTTATGTTTTCAGCCCTTAGTGCTTTGATAGGGTCTGTTCTTCATTTTGAAAACAGCAATAAAAGAGCAGAGAACATAAGAAAATACAATCTTCTCATTTTCTTTTTTTTTTTAAAATGAAATTGTCAGTGCTAGTCTGAACCTTGCCTCTGATCTGTATGAAGTCTCTGAACTGTGCAGTTGGAGGAAAGCAGATACAAAAAAGACATAAAATATCCATGTGCCTGGCTACTTTAGAAGGTATTAAAAAGCTCCCAAAGTCTTGCTTGTTTTTAATCTGTATATTTATGTCTACATAAATCCTTTGAGAATAAACTTTAAACATTTATGTTGGATTTAGAAAATTACCTTTCAGCATCAGTACCTATGATCTAGCAAAAGAAACTAAACTTAAGCATGTGTGAATGGCCCTCTTGGCTTCCAGAGGCATGGGTAACATTAAAGCATGTGTTGAATTGCTACACTAGAACCAGGAATGGTAGTAATGGGTATGAAGTGTTGCAGTGTATTTGCTGTTCCTGTGTGGTCATCAGAGGCATTGGGCATGCATCTGAGCCCGCATCTTAGCAGAAGATTCAATCTGCAGCATTTAGCAGCTGAATGTCAAAACATGGTTGGCAGCCCCCCAGCTCTGGTGGGGAGTGTACTCTTGTATGGACCTAAAAAGAGCCCAAGCCTCCAGGCTCCTCATCAGAGAGGTGAATTGCCAACTGCTTCTCCCTGCCAGTTCAAGTGCAGCAGTTTATATCCTACCTGTTAAGTTGTCAGGGCATTTTCCTAGCACCTTGATGCCCTTCTCGGGCTCTGAAGGGCAGCTGAAGTAGAAGTTAGAGAAGAAGCAGGAGCAAATCTGGAGTATGAGAGGTTGGTTCAGGTGAAAGACAAGGATGGAAAAAGGCTGGAGTAGCTCTAGACAGCCAATACAGCCACATGAGCCACTCAGCCCTATTCTGCAGTGTGGTCTTACATGGGATTTGAAGACTTTCATTTCCAGTTCAAGGTCTGTGTTTTTGGGCAACCCTGTAGCTCTAGCTTCTAGACACACAGCTTTTACCTTAGCCTGAGGCTACAGCATCTGATTACTGCCCACAAAATGGCATTTAAGTCATGTAAGAAACCTATGTGCACAGTGTAACTATAGTCATTACTTTTGTAAGGGGGCTGTCATGGCAGCCCAGTAACAGGGCAGGACGAAGGGGATGCTGCTTGGTTT
Organism: Nestor notabilis; assembly: GCF_000696875.1. Classification (NCBI taxonomy): domain Eukaryota; kingdom Metazoa; phylum Chordata; class Aves; order Psittaciformes; family Psittacidae; genus Nestor; species Nestor notabilis. The sequence continues at coordinate 72,901 of NW_009943093.1, read as the reverse complement.
TCTGCAGAAAATGCCCAACTTTCTGTATTGCACAGATCATGTTGCCATGGTGTGAGTGAGGGCTGGGGATGGTTGCAAACTTAAATTTTCAGAGCCATTGGAGTCTTTAAGCAGCTTGCCAAATAGCCACTTCTGTTATATTTCCCCCATGCTTTTTGCCTTCTGAGAGACCCAAATTGTTGCACGTTTCCCTTCAACTAGTTGCCTTGCTTAGCTTTTAGGTTATGCTTGGAGCTGTGCCACGCTATAGTATCTGCTGCCGTCACGCTTTCCATCAGTGACCGGCCACAGGGGTATCTTTCTTCATGATGCTTTGAAACGTCTGCCATGCTCTCATTGTACATACCCATGTGCACACACATGCACCTCTCTGCTGAGCCAGGGTTTCCACATGCTGGCTGCAGGACCGATAAGTAGCTGGCCTAGGCAGCAGACCCTGTGGCAGCCAGAGGGGAGGGCACTGCAGAAACCATAGTGTGGTAGAAAAGGCAGGAGACTGCTGTGGCTGCAGTCTGAGCTTGCTTTCCTTGAAGCTGGCACGAGATTTTCCAATGAGGCCTTGACTGACCAGGAGCTTAAAGGCTTTCTTATCTGCAGAGCGTGACACAGGCTGGTGGCAGCCTGTAATTAATAGTGATACTAACCCTCCTTATGCAACCAGGGGATGTCTGACAGCGTTAGTAGGTAGTTGCTCAACAACAAGGCATGTTACAACTAACCAGCTGGGACCAATTATGAAAGCCTCACTAATGCTTGCAAGCACTTGCCTGTTCACATCATTGGGCTGAAGTTGAAGAGATGAGTGACTGCTCTGCAATGCATGGGCACAGCCACTGTGTCAAGCATGGGATGTCCATGCTCTGGGATACATTTGCTCATCACGCTCCCAGATGTGGGATGAAGAAGCACCCCCAGGGCTGCAGCACCATCTCCCTCCCCACCCGCAGATTCTCTCACCCCCTTGCTGCTGCAGCAGCATGAATATATGCCCAGTACTTACTTAGCTGCTGGGTATGGTTAGAGAAAGTGTGAGGGGGGAGGAGTGGGGGCTCCTATTCATGGGTTCCTCATGAATTTTTAGTCACTACATGAAGATTTCAGAAGTCTGCAAATAAAACATAAAATGAAGCGAAGGACTAAGTGGCATTGCACAAAAAGAGAGGGGGGGGAAAAAGGCCAAAACACTGAATCATTGTCCAAAAGGTACAGCCATTAGAGAATAATAATAGTTTTTGTGTGCAGCGCAGCTGGGGCCACAGTTGCAGAAGGAAGGTCCTCAGTGACCTGTGCGATGGCTCTGTTTGTTTAATGTGCTAAAACAAAGAACTGAAAAGCAGACAGGGCCCTCGCAGATAACTCACAGGCCTTCTCTTTCTCTTTCTGTGTCTGTGCCCTCTCTCGCTGCGTGCGTGTGTGTCTTCATGCTCCAAATGCAACTAATCACAGCTACATGCTCTTGGATGCTTTCCGTTGTGCATCCCTTGTCTCGGTGGCTGGACACTCCCTTGCAGTTACATTGCTATTTTTGTAATTTAGAAACTACAACAAATAACGTAAAATCAAACGGTTACTGTTTTATTATTTTCTGTTTCTGTAATTCTCCGTCCTTCAGAAAGAGATCAGTGTAATGACATTATTCCCAGCCCTCCACCCTGACCTCCGTCTTTTTCTTTCCATTTAGCAAATACTGCAGTTTGCTCTGTTTTTAATGGGTGGGAATCAATGTGGCTTTTTCAAATTGGATTCTCTCTTCCTGCACAAACAAAATCAATGGTGTTACTGAGCATGTGCTGGTCTGTGTGAACAGGAGCGAGCCAGCAGGGTTTGCCGCCGTCAGCGAGGCAGAGGCAAAGCCTGTAACTCACACAGGGAGGATCACTCTATTTCTCTGTCATTTTGGTAAGGGCTGATGAGCAGCTTGGTACTGTTTAGAAAATAGGGCCTAGGGAGCACTTTTCATCAGGTTAATAGGATTTTTTTAAGGTGGCCAGCATGAGGCTGTAAAAATGTACCAGTAAAATGAGGTTTCACCCAAAACATGCTTTAGTTCAGTATGACTTTATGATTGGGTTTGCCACGTCTTGTGGGGCACTCCCACTGTGGTCAGAGACCTTTGCTCTCAGAAGTGAGTTTCAGAGGGAGCTGTAGCAGCAGCAGTGTGGTTTTGCTTAATTCAGGCTGAGCGTTCATATGCAATCAAATGGGATGGGGAACTTAACATATCCATGTTTCATCTTCTGTGGCGGAATGAGTTTACTAGCATTGAACTGTTGTGGGAAACTTGGCTGGCAGAATTGGTCATGGCCTTGGGAGATGGAGGGAAGGGCAGATTACAGATGGATATAGTATTGGCTTTGTTTGTTGGGGGTTTTATTTAATTAGTTCTTCAGGGATGATCTTCAGTTCTAACATGAGCAGGATGTTATTGCATGGTCTGGGAAGAATGGACTCTTCCATCATGTTCTCTTGGAGACATCAGCATCATCCGTAAGCCCTGGCTCACAAGGCTGTGGTAGATGGTTTGCGGGACTGTAGGAAATGGTAACATGGAGGATATTTTCAATTAAAATTTAGCTGTAGAGGGTGTATCACAATCCATGTATCTACTTGAAGAGCTTACCAGCTGCCACCACGGGCTGCTTTGGCAGGACTGTGCACAAAAAGGGGTTTAAAATTCATTCCTTTCTGAGTCTTCGTCTCTCTGTGCAAAGAACCCCAAACAGCATGTGTATTTGCCTTCCAGGATTCAGAGTGATGCTGCTCTATGAGACAGAACACCAGCAGCCTTCCAGCTGCAGCCAGTTTCAGACACCACTCATACAGGTCGGGTTCAAACTGACAACTTTAGTTGTATGTGAAAGACTCCAGAACCTTTTATCAACCTGCAGGGCCATTCAGTCATCTTACATAAATGCACATGCCAACGCTTGTTTTGAGCACCACTTTGTTAGGAGCACAGCAAGCTCAGTGTTTTGAGTGAGAGCAGAAATTTCTGGCTGTGGGACAGAATGGGTTTTCTAATGCTCCTGTCAGCAGAGGAGCTCTGGGTCCTGAGAAGAAAGAGGTGACAAGAAGGGACCTTTCCGCAGTGGCTGCACTTGCAGGAGATGTGTTTGCTTGGTGCCCTATGTTTTCATGACTAAACAAGGGTTCACTTTAAACTGCAGTCAGCTCTGAGGACGAAGTACTGATGAGTGGAAGGGAAGACCTGTGTTTCTAATCGCTTCATATCTCTGTAGCCAAGAGGAAAACTTGGAACTGGCATTTGGTTCCTGACAGCAGCTTCTGCTGGGGTGCCAACCCTGGGGTTTGATGCATGACTTTCCAGTGGAATCCTCTGAATTTGCTTTTCCTGACCCACTTCAGATATCTTGATTTCTAAGTGCTGAGAATCCCCATCACCCCTGGATTTCAGTTGTAAATGGGGAGGGAACATTTCTAACAAACCAGAAAATTTCCCTTCTCCTTCTGTCCCTGGTTTGAGTGAGGATTTCTTTATGGACATCCTTTAATTATGTGATTGTGACTGGCCTGGAAAAATGAGACAGTTTCAGTATTCTGCATTTGGTATAGCTCATCCATGCATACATTATGAAGTACGTAGAGCAGCTATAAATGATGCAGGAATCATCTCCCAGCACAGGGCTTGATACAAGTATGTATGTACTGCTGGACACCCTTCTTCATGGTGCAGACACATGCAAGAAGCTTGTGATCATCAAGTATCCTTTAAAAGAAGCTAAAAATGTGTCTTTATTGGCTTCTTTTCTTTCCACAGACAACAAAGGTCCTACTTAATTATTTTCAAATGTTGGCAGCAGTGGGGTTTTGTGCAACTTGCAAATCAGTGCAAGAAGCTTCCCTTGGCTGGAATGTGTTCAGGAAAGAGTCCAGTCAGATACTAGTTCATTAACCATGTAATTTCCATGTATAATGTAATTTTTAATCAATACAGTGGGTTTTTTCATATATGCTGGTGTGCTGATTAGAGCTCTGCAAAAAAATCAGTGTATTGAAGCATATGCCAGGATGTGCTTTTTCCTCTTGCTTTCTGAAGTCCCCAGGACAGGTGGGTGATTGTTGGTTTCTGTGGAGAGACCTCTGTTAACCGTGAAGGCAGGAAACCTCTCATGCCACTTTGATCTGGCCCTTCACTCCAGTGTCAGCAGCGTTGGGAGGGCTGGACCTTTCACAGGTTTGGTGGGACCTGGGCAGTGACTTCCAAATGTCGAAGTAGGAGTTCTGCGCCTTCCAAGGGGCTCCTGCTGTCCTTGCTTCCCCTGTGTGCTGCCATGGGAATGGGTGAAAAACGTTGGTCAGACTGTGGGGAGAGGGGGAACAGCAACAGATTCTTCTTTACTTTGGGTTGCGACGACTTCTGATGTGTTAGGGTCGATACTGTAAAGATTTGCATTGAAGCCTTGACAATTAGAAGCGTAATTAAACCAGAAAGCCATCATTCTTAGATGAATCCAGATCTGAAAATTTAAAACAAACAAACAAACAAGCAATATTGGCTGAAAGAGCCATCAAATAATGATGGTGTTTGGACTTTGCTGACTTGGTTTGATATGGGGAAGTGATCTCATTTAGGGCTAATCAGAATGTGATTTCCCTCCATAATTCCAACTCTTTAGATTTTTAGCAAAAGCAGCCCCAATCTTTGTTGCATTCTATTTGAACACTTGGCTATGAAATTTTGGTGTCAGGCTTTATTGTAACATTTTTGGTGACTGCAAAATCAATTTTACTTTATATGGAGGATGATTTTTGCTGCAGCTTTTTCTTAAGAAAGCAAACCAAAACCTGTCCCCTTACTACTGTGCTTAAACATTTTTCAACATTCTCCTTCTTTTATATATATTTTTAATCTGATTTTATTTTTTACAGTGGAGTAAAAATAATAAGCTGCAGTCTGAAATAGAGTTGTTGCTCTTCAACTTTCCAAAGCAGTAAGGGAAAATAGATCACAGAGCGAGTTTTAAAAATCAGCCAGTGTGTGGGATATGCTACACTGAACCTCTTTTCAGAAAAGAACTGGATTGCAGTCTTTAGGAACTGTGTTTACTGTAAGAGAAACTGAATTTAGACCAAGTAAAGGATGTGGGAAGCACCAGCTCCATACTGCTGTGATGACTGCAAAGCAAAAGTAAAAAAGGGGGAGGGGGAAAGGCAAACCAGACACAGCCAGAACAGGGGGTTTCCACTGTGTGGATAAATTACTGAAAGTGTCTGAAATCCATTTGTTCTGGTAAGGTGCACTGCATAGTCATGTCTCCTCTCTGGCAATGTAGCAAAGGGTTAAAAGTTTGAGCAAGAATTGATTTGGGGAGAAGGCTGCTGCCACAATGCGAAAGAGTCATTTACTGGGAGAGCGCTACACTGCTTACTGTAATTGCAAGAAAATTAAAAGAAAGCAAATTAGCTGGGAGCTTTTCAGAACTCTTCCTCCTTTTGCTGACGTTAATGAGATTTTCCCCATACCAAAGCGGCATTAATAACTTCCGCCGAGTGGCTTCTGTAAGCCATTGCTTACAAAATGAAACAAACCTGGGGTGACAGTGAGGGGGGAGGGCGGAGGCAGAAGGGTACTGAGCAGGGAAGGGGATGAATCCGTAGGATAAGGTTACATTATGGTCTTGCAAATAACGCGAGTTAGCTCCATGCCGAGGCGGCTGCCAGTGATCTGCGTGCAGATTGCCTGCTGCCATCCACGCTGCTTCTCAGGCAACGTACTGCTTTGCCCGGCTTATTTTCTGCAATGGCTTTCGTTGGGATGGTTTCGGCAAGCGGAAAGTTTAGGTAGTAAAGGGAAAAATGTCACAAGCTGTTCTTAGGGCTGCATTTATAGCCGAGGCGTTTCCAGGAAGGTGAATTTCCTGAACTGGGGTGGAGGTTGGGACAGAAGGGAAGGGCTTGATCGGGATCAGCTTCCTTAACAGGAATTCCTATCTTAAGCAAGAGCTGCTGCTTTCCAAGAAACTGGGCTTTTCCACAGCTAGCAGAAGGGATGCTTCAGAGGCAGAGAAGAAAAAGAGTGAAAATATCCGTGCATTTGGAGGCCCCTCTGTGGGGAAATGCTGAGTTGCAAGCGAGTTGCATTGCAAGAGAAAGGCTTGCAGCGGGGCAGGACCCTCTTTTGCTCCTTCATCTGCCCCAGGAGAGGGATGGCTGATAAGGCTGTGCTGAGTATGGTCCCTTTGGAAGTGAGGCATGGAGAGGTCAGGCTCCCAGAGTGCTGTTGGGATGAGGGGAATGGATGAATGGAGTGAGGCTGTAGCTTTTCCTCGCTTCGGGAGCAGTCCTTCCCTGTGAAGGGATGGAAAAATACCTTTGTTTTTCTGAAAGCCCGTGGATGCAAATGTTTGTTTATGGTGGGCATCTCTATAGCTGTGTACACACAGACCCAATGTATACATACACGAGTGCATGTTGAGTGGGAGTAATATTTTGTAATTTCTAAGGCACTCCTACATGAGGAGACGTGGGTGCCTAAGAAAACATAGCTGAAAGCAAAATCAACATGACCTAGTAAACAACAGCTATCTAGCACATGTGTGCCTACTGTAAAGCAGATCCTGCCTGTGTGGGCTGCGTGTGCTTCTGCGGACGGAGAGAAGTTAGCATTGTTTAAACCAAGAGCTCTCTCTAAGATTTTACTGAATTCAGATAATTATTCTGCACGTTTTCTTGTGTGTTTAATACCCCACTGTCCGGGTATAGCAAAGTGATACCCAACAGCTACCATGCCTGCTTTGTGGGAAATGGTACCTGCTCAGTGCAGTGGAAGTGGAGCTGGTTTTTGGCTGCTGCTTCTTGGCACAAACACCTTCCTGATGCTGTCCTGTGGGTGACAGCGCGATTTGCAAGTTATTAAAAGTTTAGGAGGATTCAGAACATCCTATTCCAAAGGTTTCTAAATATTTCATGCCTGTCATCTAAAGCAGTTTCAGTGCTTCAAAACAGCAGGAGAAAAAAATTATGCATTGTGTATTTATAATACATGATTGTTGATCTCTGCTGACATTTATCTTTACTCTAGAGAAGAGACCGGATAACTCGCTTGTGGCAGAGAAGGTAAATGTCATAACCAGGATAGCCTGTTACAGATGTGTATTAACCCTTTCAGTTAATTTTCTTAATACTTTGATGGGCATAATGAAGGGTCATGTTGTAGATCAGGCCTGTGCTTTTGTCTTCCCATGTAAAGGGATGCACAGTGAAACTTGCACTGTTCAGTCATGGGCACAGAGATGCAAACCATACAATGACTCCCAATGGGTGACAGCAGGGAACAAGCTACCCATGCAAGAGCCCAGGAGATGGTAGTTCTGTGTAGCCTGGCGGGAGCTGGTTTGGAGAGTACATCAGTTGATGCCAAGGACCTGACAGCCGTTTGGGGGGCATTTTGGAGGGTGGCTGGTTTGGTCTAAGTCTTGTTCAGTGGGTGAATGCCTGTTCGCGCACTCTGAGACTACTCTGCAATGGGAGCACAGAACAAGTGGAGCAACAGGGAGGTTTGCCTTGAAGGGGCCCAGCTGAAACATTGGTCTAGATGCATTCAGTATTGTTATTTCTTTGGATTTTCATTAAGTCTTACAATGCATTTTCTTCTTTTGGACATCCTATCTACCTAAGAGAAAATGGTTTTTAACTTAAAAAAGGGGGAGGCATTTCTAGACCAGAGTATTATGGCAAAAAAGGGTTTGTAAAGCTAAATTCTAGAGACTGAATACATCTTAAAAAAAAAAACAAAACAAAAAAAGTAAACCCCAAAAAAAACTAATGGATTGGAGAGTGGAGGTTGGCAGGGGACTTCTCAAGTTATCCTTTCCTGGGAGAAACCCTGCCGGAACAGCCTAGGTGGGAGAAGAATGCCTCTGTGATGCTCCATGGTACTGAAGTCAGAAGAACTGCTTCTCTCTTGATTTCTTAAATCCTTGCATCTCCAGTGCAACAGCTGTGGAGTTATTTGTGGTTCAGGTTCACTGCAGTGACAGCTCTTGGAAAATCTGCTTCCAAAATTTCCCTGAATTCCGACAAGGAGTTGCTGAGGAAATCTAGGCTATGTTCTTTAATATTTTTTTTTTGGCACTTCTCTGATTTTTACATGCCCAGCCTGCATTTTCCTCTCTGGGGCCAGCGCTCTTTATACACCTCTTGCCCTGGGACATCTCCCATGCAAAGGGGTATGGGGTGGTTGGTGTTACGTGTCAGCTCTGGCCCTGGGGAGTGGAGAGTTGCCCAGGTGGGAATCCTCTCACCAAGCACATCTGCCCAGAGTCTTTCAGATCCTTAAAATACTCAACATCCCATGGGAGAAGAAATGGGGAAGCACCAGGTGATGGCCACTGTGCCAGGAAGCCTTCAAGGTGGGCAGCCGAGTGCAAGAGGAAACCCTGGGACAGGAGGGAAGCACAGGGTCATTCACATTCTGTTCTTTCTCTCAAAGTTCCTTGTTTTCAAATGCCAAGTACCAGATCCTCCACTGCTTCCCCACACATTTGTCCCACACTTGCTGCTTCTCACAGAAATGTGTTTGTAGCAAGAGTGAGTTGAAGAGATCAAAGCCATAAAACACAGAAAGCACTGGTACCCAGGAGGCATAGCAAGTGCAAAACCACCCTGTGGTCAGCAAAGCAGTTGGGAAGGAGGGATTTGGATAAATGCAATGTTATTTCATCTGTGGGCTGGCCATGCCAGGCAACACATGGCTTGAAACCGAGAAGAGGAAAACATAATAGGACATAGCAGTTTTGAGGAGTGTTGTTGCTGTGTGGAGAGCTGCAGCTAGCCACTGGAAATCCTAGAGAGGAAGAGGCTGGATTACCATCTCCTGGGTGATGAAGAGATTACCAGTGAGTTAATAAACACATAAAAATCCTGCTAGTCCCTGAAGTATGACAGGTTACCAGAATCATCAGTGCTCTGCTGGAGATGAGTTTGCCCTGAATAAGATGAATGTGTATGCAAAGGAAATGTTAGGTTTGACACTTGAAGAAAATTTCCTCCCCTTGGATTCTTGTCTTTTTGATTCTTCTTTTCCCCCAGTGCTTTGAAAATGGGGATTTACACATCTAAGATGTGGGTCTGTTTTGTACCTTCCTTAAACAATGAATGTTGAACTTGAAAAGGTTTCTATAGGAATAAAAGATCAACACTCACCTGCTGAGATGATTTCTAGAAAACTGTACATTAAGGCCATGGTTTATTTAAGTATCTCCATGTGCAATTTTTAAAGGGTGCAGGTAGTTCAAACTCAAAAGGCATCCCACCTTCTAACAGCCTGGCTAGTTCTTTGTCTTAAGAATCAAAATGCATAATGTGCAGTTTAAATATTTTATTTTACATATATTAAATACTTTAAATATTTAGGAAATTTTTATTCCCCCCCTCCCCCTGAATGAACTCTTTATTTGAGGACTAGACTGAAAGAATGACATATGCCATTGGTTGTTCTTTCTTTTTGTCTGTGTGTGAGGGCAATTAATTAATGATTTGTATTCTCCAAATAGTTTCTAGTATATTGTCATGATGTAAACTACAAAGAAACCCAAACATACCAAACTGTAGGAAAAGCACAGGTGGAGAATGGATGTTTGCTGAATGAAGAATGAATTTTGAAAATTCCCAGAGCATCTAAGAGGTAATGCTGAAACGTTAAACAACAGGAAAGATCATATTTGCACCAGAGAGGAGGGTAGTTCCCTTTGACTTATATCTCCATTAGCCCTGTTGAAGGCAGTGTGACTGTGGGAAGTATAAATCCACACAGAATTTGGATTAGGTGCCTTCTGGATTTGAGACAAGCCTTTCCACATCTGCAGTCTCTGATAATTTATTCCATTAATAGTGGAATAAAGGTGAGGGTTCATGTCACTCTTGTCGGTACAGTTACCCTGTGCCAAGGCTGAGTGTCTCCCACTTTTGTGTCTTTTCTTTTTCTCTTGTGTCTTTTCTTTTATTCTTGTGTCTTTTCTTTTCCCCCTTTAATTCACATTGCTGACTCAAGCAGGGGAAAACTTAAAGAGTGCAGCCCACTGCAGCTGGAGCAGCTGCCCACTCCAGCATGGCATGAAACCTTCCTTGGTTTCACTGATTTTTCACTTGCTTTTCCTGTGGGCAGTGGGAGCTGCCTCTTGCTTTTGGATTGAGCACTCAGCACCTTTGGTTGTTACGTCCATCACACTATGATCAGTGGAGGTCAGGAGCAAAGGCTGGGACTGGCACAGAGCTGGGCTGCACAGTCACCATGCAGATAAAATAGAGGGTGACGATAGAATGCCTTGTGCTCTTCCGCAGGAAGGTGGGCATGTTGTGATGGGACGCTTCCCTGGTGCTGTCACTGCATGGGGATCTGGTGGCCCAGCTCTGTGGAGGTCACTGGTGACTCTGGGGGCAAGTGGGAGTGCCCACCTTGGAGCAGGAGAGGTGTGTAAGTGACTGCTGGGCTCAAAATTGATACTGGTTCCTGCAATAAACATGGGGGGAAAAGGGAGGCGAGCATAGGATGTGAGAGGAACTAATCCTGCAGGCTACCTCTGCCCTTGAGTTTTGTCAATGAGAGAGAAAAGGGAAGTAATACAGACGTTGCAAGTTTATTCAGAAGTTGTCAGTCTGGAAAGGGCCCTGCCTGAATTGATAATAGCTTCCCTTTACGGAAGAGGCTTCCGCACTCATTCTTTATGTATTTATATCTGACCTGGGCTGGCTCGATGGACAAAATGTTCCGTACTTGTTTCCTCCTCATTTTTCGGAAGAAGGCAGCCATCAAGTGCCGGAGAAGCAAAGCTGTGGGAACTCGCTGCGTGAACCACACCAGGGCTGGCTCGTCCACACTGACCAGGGAAAAAAACCTGCTTCTAGGGCAAGAGCTGGCACCTGATGGACATCTTTGCGCTGCTGTAATGGAAAGGCTTTGCTGTCATGCAAAGAGAAAAGAGCTGTTCTTCTGCCTCTTTCTCTAAGCTTTTTGCTTTCATTAAGCAGTGAGCATTGGCTTCTGCTGTGGTGGAAACAAGGGCAGAGGTGAAGGATGGTGAGACCAGCAGGGCTGGCATGAAATAACCCTACAGTACTGCAGGAGAATGTATGGAAATCTTCCCCTGACTTCTATCAATTAAAGAGAAAAGGGGAATAGTATAGGCATTGCAATTAAAAAAGGTAATAGAGTCTGATTTACATTTCAGAATGTATTAGCTTGGTTTTAATTGGAAAATAATTTGAATTGCAAGTGAAATAATTAGATTAGAAAGCCACTCAGCAATTTTCTACTCATATTCCCCAGAACCGGACTCCTGGTTCATGGAGTAATTGTGAACATTATGGGAGCTATGTTTGATTTCCCCCTTCTTGCCCTCCCCTTCACTCCTCTCCTAACGAATTGCATTCTGGATGTAGAGGCACATCTTCATTAACAGCTGCATTTTATGTCTGAGCTCTCAGCTGGTCGCGGGGGCTTTTTTAAGGTAGGAAATCTGTGAAGACTTGTGAGGAAAGGGCTCAGGGAGTTGCTCTGGATTCCTGCAAGCCATTTATTCCAAATCTAGGCTGTAAAAAGAAAAATAATTGTCAGGTCTGCCTTGGTTTTCCTTCTTGAAATGATATGGGGGATTCTGGAGTTGTTAAATGCAGGAAAACTGGCTCCAGAGGTATGCAGTGCTTGCAGTGAATACATTATTTATCCAAGGACATAGATGTATAGCTGGTGCTTTATTTACAAAAGGCATAGCACATCCCCAAGCACCTCACAACCCAGGAGCCCTGCTTCTACAGACTCATATGCGTGAGCAAGCCCAGCAGTCGTTTCCTTCCTCCTGGCTCTGGGTGAGCGCTTGGGGATGGGGACAAAGGCAGGTTGCAACTGGGGTTTGTCCCCCTGACAAGCACAGGACCTGCTTTTGTGGTTATTGGATGTCGCTCATGCTTTTGTGAGGTTCAGTCTTTGTATTTGAAAGCAAAACCTTTTCCATCCTTGTCGTGGAGAAGTACACAGGGGAATCGTATTTGGGGAACTTACCTATTGCTGCTTATTAATGCTATAAATCATTGTTTACTGGTTCATAAAAACAATCTATCATAAATTACAGATCTTGGGAAAAATCCTCACAGAAAGCAATCTGTTTCTGCTGCTTTTTTCTCATTTCTTCTCTGATGGACTCCAGCAACTGCACCATCAGCCTATGGTTATTTCTAATCATTTATTTACACGCAAAGCCCTTGCCTTCTCTTCCAGGTCAGGAATGCTTCCTTCACTTGAGGGATAACTTAAAACCAATTTGATTGGGCATGAAGAGTAATTGGACGTCATTTTGAGAAGCAATCCCTCTCTGTAATCCATCACTGTTGTCACGCTAGTCTGTTTTCTGAGGCAAGGCAGCATTTGCTCGTCTCTGGTAGACTGAGGCTGTTGTTCCTCCAAAGCAGAGGCCCCTTCTTCTGTTTATTTCCTTAATGACTGGAGCAAAAGCAGATATTGTTAGATAAGTGGCTATAAATGATTCTGGCAGCTTTGTATAAAGGCATGTGATAAATTTGCAGAGAAGAATTAGTTGCCAGGATAGCTTCTGGAGCCAAAACGTTGGTGCCAACCTAAATGGGAAGAGTTGCATGTGAGAGACCAGTTGGGGTGCTACCCTGTGGGGTTGCAGCCTTTCTTCTGGTGGGCAGCCCTCTTGTGGTGGTGGGACAAGGGGTGATGCAATGCTCTGGGCCCTGACCTCTTCACCAAAACCATTATCTGTCCCTCTTCCTTCCTGCCGTTTCCTGCCCCAGTTCAGTATGTTCAGTCCTAGCTTGTTTCCTTTTTGAGTGACCTTAACCCTGTAATTTGGTCTCTGACACTGTGCAAGGAACTCTATGGATTTGCTGGTGGGACTTAAAGTAGTGGTCCATCTGCAGTGGGTGGCCTGTCTGCATGGCTGGGACACGGCTGAGGTGCACGCTGTGCATGGTGCGAGGACGCCAGCGGCTGCTCTCCAGCTGCTCAGAGCTGAAGGAGGTCCCAGCAAAGGGCAGCAGCAAGGCTGCAACCTGAGCCTGTGGTTCCTTCATTGGGAGCTGCTCCTCCTGCCCTCCCTGGCATCGGCACCATAACCTGAGCCTCTTAATGTCTTGTGCGAAGCACTAATTTGAATTCCCAAGCTCGCAAGCTCCAGATTCCTCTGTCTTAAAGAGCTATTAAGCTGGCTACTTATTTGATTTTTCAATTGTGTTTTCCTGTTGAAAGTAGAGACCAAGGAGAAGGGTCTCTGTGGCAGGGCCCTCACCTCTGGCAGCAATGTGCACACACAGTAGTTCCCATTAGTCCTGTCCCTCCAAGTGGATTTAACTTTCATTTCTAAATGGCAGCATTTGAAAGGCATATAGGGCTGAGCTAACCATGTAAGTAATTAGGCTAGGAATGTAAGCAGAGGGGGCCATCAGCACTCATTATTTAAGAGCCAGCTTCATTATTTTTACTGCTTGGATGCTTATCTTAACATCAGCAGCCACTTGTATTTAAAGGGACTTTGCCTTGCAGACTTGAAGTTCCCTGCTAGGTTCTCCTGGACAAACGCTCAGAGATTGCATGCCTTCCTCAGAGAGGTGACACTGAAATAGTCTGCTCCAAAAAGGATGCTTCCTGATGCTGAGGCTCCCAAAGTATTTACAACCTGTGCAGGCTTTGCAGGGATTTGTGCCCCCATCCCTGGAACACTGCTGCCACCATCATAAAAGCAAGATGCTCTTTGACAGCACATGGTATTTTTTATTAGGTCACAGCATGAAAATTGTCCTGGGCATCTAAAATTAGAAGATGATGAGGTCTATAGGGAAAAAGCAGTGTCAACTCACACAGTTGCAGTCCCTGCCCCAAAATGCTTGCAGTTAAACACCTGCCTTTGGCTCCAAGCTTTTGTTGGATCTGGCTTACTCTAAGGGTGCTGCCAAAACTGCACAACCCAGGGTGAGCCCAAGTGCACAGGTGACTTTTAGTGTTATTAAGTATGTGTATGCCTAGGGCTGTATTTTGGTGGGAGATTCACAGAGGGGGTGAACAGCACAATACTGTATACAAAGTCATTTTACCTGTGCTGCTGCATCCCTTCCCTGAGCCCTTTCATCCTCTCTCCTGCTTTTATCATCCTTGTCTCGTAGGCCCAGGCTCTGCTCCTGTACATGACCAGTACACAAGGGTGGGTCACATGGGAAGCAGGATATGCTGCCAGTCTTCTACGGGAAAGATTAGTCTGTGGTGCTGAACTCCTTAGCGAAGGGCTTTAGGATGTGTAAGAGGGTGTGCTGCTGTAGGGCTCTTCTTGTGCCACCCAAAACTGTCTGAAAACTTGAGGACATCTGGCTGTTCTCTCAGCAACCCCCTGGGTGCTGAGCAGCGTATCTCTCCAGGCACCTTGGGGGGAAGGGGAGGAGATGCTTTTACCTTTGCAGTTTCCTGGCTGCTCTGGTCTTCCCTGCAAATTCCTGCCCAGCGCGGCAGAGTTAAATGCTGCCGCCGCAGCCCGTTGCGTGCAGGGCTGCTTTGTTGCCATGTCAACTGTGCATGTCATTTGTTTACATTTGATTTGGCAGAACATTTCATGATAAGAACCAAGGCCTCCAGCGACTTTGAACTGGGGGGTGGCTGGGCAGGGGCACAGTGGGATGGGGAGCAAAGGAGAGGGTCTGCACCCACCTTATGCATGGAGCTACCTGGGGCCTTGTCTTTATAGTTAGTTCCTGGGAAGCAGGAGAGGGAAAAATAAGTGTTGATTCTCATACTAATATCAATAACAGTGTGTATTAATTCTCAGGTGGCTAATCATAATTTGATTCATAGAGTGTGGAGGTTATTTCCACAGCCTGTTGTGGCCAAAGTTGCCACAGCGAGGTAATTCCTGTGATCCTACCAAATTCCCAGACAGATCTGAGCTGTTTTCACACATTAGTCAGTGATGGGGAGAGATGAATCTTTACAGGCAAAGACCCACAACTGGAGACAAATCTGTGGCAGACTTTCCTGAAGACTTTCCCCAAGTAAAAGGAATACCAGGGCTTGGCCCAAAGCCAGGGAGAAAATATGTCTTTAAGAAAACCTATGAAGACTGCAGTAGTTAGTGCCCTCAGCCAGAGCAAAAGTGATGTGAGAAGAGTTGATGCAAAACTAATTTCTCAAATTTGCCTCAATTACAGTGGATTTTTTAAATTATTTTCTCCTAAATAGATGCAAGCTGGGAAGAGGTTGGTAAAGAGAAGAAGTTGTTTTCCTGAGTCGTTCTGACTGTTTGCCAAGGATGTTTTCCCCACCCCCCCACCCCAATATTTGTTAACTGGTTGGGATTTCCATTTCCCTTTCTGAGCTGTTCTCTGCCTTCTGGACATGAAATACTGTGAATGTGTTGGTGGGAAACATTCAGGATTCAAGTGCTGGGAAACCAGGGAGGTGATGCAATTTCTCCCTTCCTTCTTAAAAGAAAAAGATTAATTTACTGTGCATTAATATGAAAAGCAAAGTTTATGTCCCTGGCGGCTCTGCAGGCAAGGAGAGGGCACAGTGTAAAGCATGTGATCCCTTAGGAGTTCTGTGCCTCTGCCACCCCTCCCTCCGGTGCCCCATGAATCACAGTGTCCGCACTATCCGGCTGCCTTCCTGGGGGTTTCTGCTTTCATGTCACAGAAAATACCCTTCATCTGTGATGAATGTCCAAACCACCAAGCACCACTGAAAGACCACGCTGCCGGGAACGTAGGAGAAATGAGTCATGGGCCGACAGTGTATTTCCCCCACTTTGATGTCTGTCACTCATTGCTCTGGCTTGATTTTTACATTACCTGTGTATGATAACTTGGTCTTTATCACACCAAGGGAGCAGTTATCTTTGGCGACAGTGGCTGCCTGAGCAGTGCTGCCTCCCTTTCCCCATCTTACCTCCCTGGTACTTTAGAGCTGGTTCACCCCTTCCTGGCCCAGTGAGCGTTTGTACCAGCTTGTCCTAAAGGGAAAGCATTTAGGGTTTGGGGGAGACTGGTTAAACCAGGAGTTTCACCAGGTGGAGACGTACCTTAAGACCAGCAGTGCTACCAGGAGATGTACCTGAAGACCACAGCCTCCATACCAGCCAAGAGAAGTGCTTCCCCATGCCTCCTGTGGAGGTGGGACTCCAGTCTGCAGATGGTACACGCTGTTGACATTGGCTTCAAGTTGTGCAGGAGTTGCCCATATTAGTACTTGCTTTCTTACTCATCTCTGTTAATCAGGGTGTCTCCCCGCAATCAGGAACAGTGAGGCTCATGCAGGGGAAGTAGACAGGGAAGGTGGGGAGTGTGGTAGCATGACCTGTGTTGAAATGGGGGCTAAATGCCCATTCCTCTTTTTCTTTTCCCTTTGGCACAGCCTGGAAGATGGTATCTAGCTAAAGGGCTAAGCCAACCCCATGACTCTCTTGGTCTTTGTCCTCTCTAGGCCTGTGCAGCCATGCTACCAAAAGTGGCAATTTTTATAAGGTGGGTCCACCTCCTGGCTGCTGACCAACCATTATCTGAATTCCATTCATGCAGGCCTTGAAAAAATCATGGAAAAAAGAAAGCCATCCGGTACTACTGACATGAGTAGGATTTAATCTGGCTCCCAACCTGGGTAAGGTTTTTATAGGGCACTAATAACCACACGGTGTGCTCCAGTTCTTGCTTTTTAATTTTCTACTTAAGGGTGAGACTAGGTGCTTTCCTCAGAACATGAGATTCTTTAATTTTAGACACGAGGTCTGGCACCCTTTGCGGAAGCCAGCTGTCTTCTCATTTTCCTAGCCGTGCTTTCATTCTTCTGCATTGCAAGCCAGCTCTTTTTCTGTGTGGGATCCTTCTCACCTCAGCCCTTTCCCAGTTACATAAAGAAGGAAGAGCGCTACAAGAGCGGCCGTGCTGAAATTTAAATGGAAAAGAAAGAAATCATTGAGGCCCTTTCCGATGTGTTGCTACATGCCAGATGTCTGCCTATGGTTACGTCCAAATAAAAGCACTGCCAGGCAGCAGGCACAGATCTATAGAGTTACCTGTAATAAGGAGCACTATATGGGTAGTAGTATGGAGTACGGCTAAGTAATACATCTTAGGCTTCAATCAAAGATCACCAAAGACAGGACATCACTTTGTAAAGATTTCAGTTGTTACACTGTTTTGTCGCCTTCCTCTCTCCCTTGTTTTGAAGTTGGTATTTGCGTGACATGTAAAACCCAATGCATGGAAAAAGCATGCAGAGATAACTTCTGCAAATACAGTCCAGTAGCTTTGAGGAAAAAGAGAGATTGCATGCATTCCTTCTGGATGTCACCTTTTCCCTTCCTGAATCCAGAATGAAGCCTTATTCCTTCCCCAGGCTGACTACTGAAACAGTGTAGACTGGAAGAAGTGCCTATGAGGGGTGTAAGGTGCTTCTGCTCAGTCTAGGGCTTTAATTCTTTCCTGAACTCCAGCTCCTTGGAGACTCATGATTCCTATGCTAAGAGCAGGGATATGTTGTTTCTGTATTTACTGGGCAAGACAGATGCCCTAGTTCCTTTGTCACTTCTAGCAGATGAGCTTTCCAGATGAGAACCTCACTTCCAAATAGTTCTTCAACAAAAATTACATTCCTTGGCCTGCTTGTTCTCAAAAAGTGCTCCAAGTGACCTTAATGCATTCTCAGCTGTCCTTTACAGCTGAGAAATATTTCCGAATGCAGAGTCACCAATTGCAGTGAATTGTATATCTAATAAACTTGGCACTTGTATCCGAAGATGGTCTTGTGGCTATCAGACAAGACTAGGGCAAAAGAAGTTACTTTCTTGTTTGCTTGTGTGAACGTGTCCAAATCATCTTTCTGCAACATGTTTTAGTGTTCCCAGCTGTCGAGTGGGATTAATAAACTGTGCTTGCCTCACCTGGGTATATTAAAGTTTCCGAAAGTCCAACACAGCTATCTTTATGGAAATAGGAAGTGTTTGTGTCTTTCTGGTACCACCCACAGCCTATGGCTGACCTGCTGGATTGCTTCTCACTGCTAGAGTCGAATGGAACTTCACTGTGCTTGCAGGCAAGTATGGTAGTTAGCAGCAGCTCTGGTGAACATCCTTGACCTAGACCCTGCTCTAAGGGGCCAGAGAGCATATACATCAAGAGAAATTTTTCATTCTGTTAGGTATCTCTTCAAAACTCTGCGTAGAAGTACTTCTGCCCCTCATCAGCATTATGTCTGGGGACCTGTTGATTGCCTGCTGGTAGCAGTGCTTGGGAAGGAATGGAAGTGATTGACTTTCAAATTCAGGGCTGCTGTTTGCAGGACTGTGCTTCGGGGAAAACCCATACAAGGTTTCTGTCTAGAAACTGAGCCTATCTGATTTGGTATTACAGCGAAATAATGAACAGGAAAGTTGACAGTACTGCTTTTACTGAGCAGGGTTGCACTTCTAAGTCCACTTTAGAAGTAGGTTTTGCAAGACAGAACTGTAGACACTTAGGAGGGCAATTCTCTTGGCATCCCAAGAAGAACATTGCAGCCTCTAATTAAGCAGGGTATTAACTGCCTTATCTCTTTGATGAAACTTGGTAAACTCTGCTCTGACAGACACGCACGCTCGCCTCTCTCCCTGGAAATTTGGAAGTTAAGACATGCTTTCTCTATCATCTGTGTGATGTATTTTTCCCCTGGCTGTTCCTCCGGAGTTACACTAACGCACTGAACTAAGTGCAGCTGTCTTTGCGTTGAGCTGTATTTGCATAGAGCTCTATTTGCATGTTGGCTTGTGCTGGCATACAACATTAATAACGTATTAAAGGAGAGCAAGGGAAGGGGGAGGGGCAAGTTAAGATTACAGTCTTGTCTAAGCAGGGCTGTGCAAATACATTTCCTTTTATCCAGAATTAATGACTAATACGTTAACTGGCTACGGACTGGGATTTTGCTTGTCTGGGAATGATGTTTCCAGCAAGAGACTGTGCTTCCCACTGTCTTCTGTGCCTGCAGAGACATCAGTGGGTTTGTCCATCATTGTCTAGAAGCTGCAGGGCTGCTTGTGCGAGGAAATCTCGCTGTGTACAACCATGAGTGTCTGGAGATAAATGTAGCCCAGTGGAAAGCCACAGCATGGAAATGGATAAGGGGGAAGGAAGGGGGAACAAAGGAAAAAGTGGAAACAGAGCAAGTTCTGTATCAAGAGAAAGCTAGAGCCTTGAACTTGCACCTGATCTGCTCTTATCTGAAAGAGCACACCTCTAACAAATGGCTCGGTAGGAGGGTATGTCCCTCAGAAGGAGAGAGCAGGGGTTACCTGCCATCATTCAGGATGGTGGCTGTGCTTAACGTACAGATCCGTACTTTCTCCACAGTTAGCATGGCCTGGCCTTCAGTTCCGACTCACGTGCAGGGCTCAGCAGCAGCACGTGTAACTGAGGTGCTAGCACCTTATTTACACTGAGGTCTGATAGTCTGCTCTGTGAATGGTCAGGGAGCAGCAGGAGAGAGGGATTCCTTCCCTGCTGGATTCCCAAGAGGGGCACACCACTGTGGACAGGAGAGCCAGGGTGGGACCTTGGGAGACTCACTGTTTTTCACATAGTTAGCTCTTCATGATAATCTGATTGCAAGCCTCTGGGAGCCCAAGTAGTAATGGCTCCTGTGGGGGGAGCTGATCAGCGTGATCTCCAGGGAGGGCTTGCCTTCACTCTGCAGGGTAAGGAGTCCTGGAGCTTGCACAGCTGGTACCTTTTTATTGACAGCCCAGAAATGTCTGAAAAAGGGGAGCTGTTTTAGAAAGACGTGTTTATGATTGGGGTTCTATCAGGTTACTCTGTCCCGGATATCAGGGGAAGTACAGGAGAGACACAATTCCTCTGCTGAGGAGAGGTGTCTTAGCCCCAAGCACGTTTGCATTGCCTGTCCTTGGGTGTGGGAGTCCAGAAGTCTTTCACACCTTGGCTTGCCACTAGTGTGATTGCCTCCTGTGCTAATGCTGAGTCACCTTTCCTTGGGGTGCCAGCCAGCTGAGCTGGATCACCTTCTTCCGAAGTTTTGGTGTCTCAATTCAGAATGGAAGAATAAGCAAAGTGGTAGGGGGGTGCAGTGCTCCTGTCTCTGCGCTCAGTTCACTCTGTAGACAT
Organism: Nestor notabilis; assembly: GCF_000696875.1. Taxonomy (NCBI): domain Eukaryota; kingdom Metazoa; phylum Chordata; class Aves; order Psittaciformes; family Psittacidae; genus Nestor; species Nestor notabilis. The sequence goes on along the minus strand of NW_009943093.1, from coordinate 52,789 downwards.
TTTGGTGGTAACCTAGTAATCCCACAAGTCACTTGGGGGAACAATTTGATCTTGCTGTGGCAATGGATCCACGTTACGGGGGAAGCTCTGTTCATAATGAGTGCAGAAGCTGTGAGGGGAAAAACAAGTCTGCAACATCACTTGGCAACACAATTATTGTAATAGGGTTTGCTTCTTCCTACACTGTCCAGCTGCGTTATTTTCTCCATATGGTGGAGCTACTCTGTTTTTAACTGGTTCTTCCTGCCCCTTCACCAGATGGCTGGTTTTATGCAGGACCTCACATCTTTTGCTCATTGTGCCTTGCTGAGCTGAGAGCAGGGAAGAGGAACTCAGATGAAAGCAGGCTCAGCACAGGTGCTCCTAGCCCTGGTCATGGGGGATCGAACATATCTGGAGCTGGACATTAGTCATCATCAGGAAGATGAAGTCTTTGATGTTATCTAACAGGATAACTTAGAACTAGCATCCTGTTTATTTTTGGTGGTCATGAGGTCTTGATGAGATCCTGGAGTTGAAGGAGCTGTAATGGGCTGAACACTGTAAAGTCTTCCTCTTCTGGGTTGCCAGCTCAGTTCAGGCCTGACATGTAACAGCTCATTGTCATCCTTGTCTTAGGTGTTAAGTACAGCTGTTAATACCTTCCTGTCTGCTTGCTATTTTTGCCTTCTTAGGGCAGGGCACCCACCTGTAAGCTTCTTGTTGCTCTCCACCCACCAGGGGATCCTTGTCCTGCACCACAGCGTGCTGCTGCTTTGAGTGCATCCTCGTGATGCCAAGGACATGGGGGGTAAAAAAACCCAAACAGAAAAAGAAACCTGGAAAGTAAAAACTAATTAAAAACTAATTAAAAGGAACATACAGAAGTCGCAACAGTAGGTGCAAAGTATTTTACAAAGATGAATCATTTCTGTAATTTACACTTGAAGGAAAAAGTAGCCCACCTGAGTTCTGGGTAGCCACATTTGTATTCAAAGGCCTTTCTCATTTGCTTTTAGTCTGCTTTTCTAAGGCAATGAGATGTGTGTGATCACACTGCTGCTGTGTTCCCCTTAACTTTTGAATCTGGTGGACAAATTTAAGCAAATTTGATGCAGGGGGAGAGGTCTCAGTGGTATTGAGTTCTACATGTTTCATGAAAATAGGCAGCTGGGCAGAGACCCTGTTAATGCACGCCCCGGGGGAAAGGCTGCAGTGTTAGCTTGTCAGTTAATATATACTGTTGGAGGAGTGTCTCTGTACAGGAGCTCAGTTGCAAGACCTCCATCTGTAGGAAAGAGCAGAAGTCTTTCTCTGGCCTTTTCTTTTTGAAATTTGTTTTTTTCTTTTTCTTTTTTATTTTTCCTTTGGTGAGACTTGAAAATAAAAATAACACTTTTCATCTTCAAAGGGCTTTACAGACGTCAGCTAATTAATCCTTCCCTCATCATGTTTGCTGCTTCAAGGAAGAGTGGAAAAGCAGGGATTTTTCTAAAAGTGAGTGAGATGGATCCTCAGAGGGCCCATCTCAATCCTGAAGGGTCTGTGGCTGTTGCTCCACTCCAGAGCATGCGGCTGTGTACCATGTCTTTGCTTGTTCTTTGTTTCTGTAGCAAATAAATAAACAATGGAATTCAAAGAAACAACCAAGAGATGTCCCCTGACACACATGCCCCAGCTTATGACTAATCCATCAACCTGAAAAAACTGTAAATTGGCTTAATTGGGAGGGGAAGAAAATTCTCATCATTCAATTTTAGATCTTTAAAATTGATCACACATGAGATCCTCAAATTTTCTCATAAATTACCTTGAAAACACAGTAAGAGCACTTCCTATTCTTCTCTTGATGTCCCTGAGGATTCTGGGGGCATTGTCAGAACCAGAAGCTTTAGAGATCTCCTGGGCTGTTTCTCTTCCTCTTTGGTCCAGCAAACTGTTCTTCGGTACAGTGTCAGTCCTGCTGCTGCTGTGACAAATAAACATTGGCTTGAGGATTCAGGGGAGGCCCAGCACTGCACTGACTCTGGCTCTCTCTCTTGGATGAAGAGAACTATTAACCAGGCCTCACTGTGGAAGAGTCAACACAATAGGTGTGGATGGGAGGAGGGCACAGAGCGCAACCCTCAGTGAGTGTAAGTGGCTTCTGCTCTCTTGGTTTCAAATGAGCTCTGGCTGCTCTTCCCCAGCCAGATCCTGGTTTTATACTGATGGTAGCTCTGACTTATTCTGGGTTACACAGAGCCACCCCTGCCTTGGTTGTGTGCAGGGTGGGCATCAGTGCAGAAAGCCCCGGTGGGCTGTCCTTCGATCTCAGCTGCCGGCCAGGTCTGTCAGAGGTGCCAGGATCACCTCTAGTCACAGGGATGTGGTGTGGAGCACCACGAGAGTTCAATAATGAGAGACACCACTGAGTGGAGGGGTGAACTATGCAGAGGGAGTGAGAGCTGGGGGTGATCTGGAGGTGCCTATAGCTGGAACATCTGTGCAATGGTCAGTGCTGAAGACAGAAGGTCATTGTTACAGCCATCCCATGCTGCTTTCCTGAGGACTTGGCTGGTGGAAGCTTCATCTGAATGCAGTGTGCACTTATAGGCATTGGGAGCTGGGAGAGTTCGGCTTAGAAAGGGTTTGGCTCTTGTAGCATGTGGAGAAAAAGAGGGTTTGCATGGCACCTACAGGACATGGGAAGCAGTGTTCATTGTGGTCCATTGTGGCTTTTTCCCAGCATTCTCCTCGCTGTCTGTTGTGGATCCAGCTCAGAAATAATGCTTTAGGGATGGGCTGATGCTCTGTGGTATTTTGGTGGGGGATTTTTTGGCCCCTTCACGTACATTTGGAAATGCATTACAGTGTTTTTGGTGTGGTTGAGCATAGTTACATTCAACACAGTGAGTTAGCCTTGTGGGGCAGCAGGTGCTGTGCTTGTGGTTTTCCTTGTCAGTGTGAAGAAGGCCTATACTACTTCGGTTTTTCTGGATCCCACCTGTGCCTGGTTTTCTGTTGGGATCCCGAGGTGAGCTCAGCTGCCTCAAAGGCGCTGCAAAAGCTCTCACTTTAGTTTTCCTTCTCAAGAGAAGTTCTGTATTTAATTTCCTCTTGAGACTACTTGTACTGGCTTTTCCAGGATGATTCTTCATTAGCATTCAACGGGTGTGAACTTTCCTGGGGTCCAAAACAGGCGATGCATATAACTTTGTATCATTGCGTGACTTCTGTCACGCAAGCTTTTCGCTCTCGTCAGCAAATTTTTTCTGTTCCACTTTGCATCAACATGGAGTTCTATTGCAGATATGGTTACAATTAGAAGATAATGATTTTAGTGTTGTTAGAGCATGAATTAATTACAAGAAAGCAAGAACAGAAAATATTTCTCAAATCTAGGGTTTAAAGTATTTTTCACTACTGTTGCTGCAGGAGATTTCCTTATTTTATACATATTTACTGTTATGCTACAACAGAAAAGCCTGGATCCAGAAATACTGCAGAAGGAAGAAACGGTGATTACAGAGAGCAGGTTCTCAAAGGAAGCTATTTTAAGTTTCCCCAAAGCAAATTAAAAAAAAAAAAAAAAAAAGACCTTCAGGCTTCCCTGCATCAAAAATGTGATGTTGTACTTTGTGTAGACACATAGCGAGTTCCCTGCAATTTCTTTGTCTTCAGATCATTGCCTTGCGCTTCCCTTGCCCATCTCTGCATAACTCTAATTTGACTGCCTGTGTCTGCACGCATAAATGTGCAAGAAATGAGTCCAGAGTGGCTCTTGAAGCGTTGGTTGTGTTTGCCAGAGTGGTAGATAGGAAAAAGAGGAAAGAAAAGGGGAACTTTTCTTTTAAACAGAGAAATCCAGATCAAGCATCAGGAAGGCGCGGTAAACAAGGAGCCTGGCGTTGCTGTTTTTAGACAGACACAGTTCGGAGTAGGATTGCGCTTCAGGAGGTGCTAAGTATGTTCAGCAATATTGGCATTTTGTTTCAGTTGGATGAAGATCCGAAAGCAAATCTGAGCCCTTCATGAATGGAAACGGTCTTCCCTTGCACGCCCCAACCTCGCTTCCCCATCTCACGTGGCGGATGTAAAGACCCACATCCCTTCTGCCTCCGTCCCACCTTGATCTCTGCTGAGAGGTGGCAGCTTCTCAGGCTGGGTGAAGGAAAGGCAGCAAAGTGCTCCAGCTGCCTTACACTGCCCTGTGGGGGTCACAGAAGTTGTGCCACTTAATCCTTCAGCTTCCATGGCATATTGTGGGGCGGCGACAATGAGAGTAAATGAAATACATAATTAATAAAGCAGTGGTGGATTGCATTTGGTACTTGGCAATGGGTGGGATGTGAGGAGAAGCGGCGAGGTAATTATAGAGGTGAAAAATGAGGCAGGAACATGCGGTAACCTTTCTAGGTTAGCTGTCCCTGTGATCGATGGCCTACATTGTTTTCTCACTAACCTCTTAGTGAACCTTTCCTAAGAGTAACAGAGGAAATACAGTTATTCTCTTCCCCATCTTGTTTGTTGGTAAAGCACTCATGTACTGCCTTATTATTGCGCCCTAAATATTGCTGTGTGTTGGTAGTAAATTGTGTGGTGGGTAGTGAGCTGTGCCTCATGCGGGGCCCTGTTTGTCCTTCCCTGCCTTGTTGGAGGCTGTCTGTCCATCACGGTGCAGGCAACGGCACCAACTCTGTCACAGTCCCACTTACACCAAAAAGCCCACTTCCCGCAACCTAAATAGGTGTAAGGGGATAGAGTAAGGGGATAGTTGTAGGGATAGAGGTAGGGAGGGGTGCAGTAGAGAAGGTAACGAAATGAAAGGTGTACACCGAGGTTTTGGGTGGGTGGAGGGACAGGGAAGCTCCAAGATGCTGGAGTGGTAATTTCATGTGCTTTCAGCTGGTGGCACAGGCCTGGATTGAAGTGTCTTTAAGGGAAGGCGTTGGTCCATTTGCATCCCCTGTTGCTTGAACATAGTGTGGGTTTACCTATCAAAGCCAAACTTGCTCCGTTTTCAATAATTTCTAATGCAGCCCTCAAGCAATGAGGTTTCTGAGAGCTGTGTTCAGTCAAGTTTAGATGTGAAGCCTGAACTCCTCCATCAGGAGGAAGATGGTTTGGTTCAGGCGTTCTGGGGAGGGGGAGCATGTGATGTACACCAGATAGAATTGCAACATGTAAAAAAATGTGAAGAATGCCAGGAAATGTTCTTGAACCCTGCATTTGACTTAGCAGTGGGCTAAATGGTTACAGGCAGTCACGATAGCTGAAGATATGAATGTATACATAAGAGAGCCCCTTCTTTCAAGAAAGGGTGGATCTTTGCCTTCGTGTCCTGGGAAATACTTTTGATTGTTGTATTTATTTCTCCAGAGTAATTACTAAACTTCCCCTTAGCCAAAAGCATTCCTTATATATGGGGATTTCTTCAGCTTTTCAAGGACAGTACTGGCTACTTCTAAAACAGCCAAATTAAGAAATGACATCCGTACCACAGTGTGATCCAAGGACAAATTAGAAGCTAAATTAATCAGACGGGAATCAGTCCAAATTCCCCTCATGTATGGAAAAGAGGAGGAAAAGTTTCTTTTGTATGATGGCGTTCTTCCTCTGCAAGGTTTGTCTCTCCAGAATTTCTGTGGTGGCCACCTAAGATTTTCACATGTGGGGAATGTTTATATTTTTTTGGAACATCGCTGTAGCTTTAAGAATTTGTTTTGGCAAGGAAAAAAAAAGAAAAAAGAAACTGTAAAAGGAGACATTTGAAGAGTCCCAGAAACAAATATATGACTATGTGTTGACATGTTATGAAGGTGTTGGGAGCGACTCCTTACTTAAAATTGTGTTGAAATTTGCACTTACTATGGATTTAAATTCATCAGCTTCACACTTTAATGATTGAATTTAGTCTCCTGATTTGGTACAGAGATGCGTTGGAGAACAATTGAATTTTCCATGGAATGGTTTTAAATAAAGGATAAACTTAACTTTGCAGAAGACTTTATTTTAAGTCTTCCTTTGGAAGTGTTGCCTTTCTCCCCACAAGCAGCATGGTTTCTTTAGGACTATTTGCTCAGCACGCTTGGTTGTTTGTCGTTCCTACAGATAGACTTAAGCCTTACTTCATTGTGCTCTTTACATAACCAGCAGCAGGATACCAGTAGCCTGGGCTGCTGTGGGGTTTTCCAGTGGGGCTGCTCCCATCTGCGGGCTCCCTACTGTCTCCATTGGCTGTAGGATCCGGACTCTTAAGTGCTCATCCAGTCGGTCAGGGAGTGCGTTTTGTGCAGGCTTGGTTGCCGATCCCGGCTTAGCAGATGCTGGGCAGCAAGTCCCAGAGCTTGTATTTCCAGGTTGATGAGGGATCCCAAATTAGGTTGCAAGTCTTTCAAGGCAGGGACTGTTTACTTACTTTTTTTTACACCACCTTGTACAGAAGGCCCCTACTTGACACTTCCAGATGTTAGCCTTAATATAAATACAATCAAAATAAAGTAAATTCAGAGTGGATGTGTTTCCACAGTTCTGTGGAAGAGGAGTGTTCTTCCACGGTGCTGTGCCTTGCTGCTTGTGCAGGAGGCTGTTGTCACCCTCTCCACAGGCTGTATCGATTCAAGTAGGGCTTGAGTTGAATTTTCATCTCTCTGCAGCAGGGATGGCCAACTGGGGCAGCTCCGGGGTGCCCTTGTTGTTGCCAGCCACATGTTCCTCCATGAGTGGGTGAGCAGGCATTCCCAGGCAGGTCGTAGAATCACAGAATGGTTTCTCCTGGAATGGAGTGTAAAGATCATCTAGTTCCACCTCACAGCATAGGCAGGATGCTGCAACTCACCAAGTGGGACAATGAAGTGGACCTTGGATTTTGTGTGACCTTTGGATTTTTTGTTCCTGACACGGCAGTTGTCCCGCTGGGTGACATCTACAGGTCATTTCTGCTCAAAGTCTGGCTTGCCTCAGTAATACCCATCTCGTTTGAAAAAGCCTTCAAATCCCTGTGTTATTACTGCTGTTCCCAAATACCATAAATAGAAGACATTGTGGTCCAATAGATACGGCACACTGTTCGCGAGGACCCTGCTTCTTTTCTTGGCTTTGCAACACTCTCACTGTATGATCTTGGGTGAACTGCTCCACCAATCTGTTCCCCTGTCACCACACATCGTCTTAGATCATCAATTCTCTGGAGCAGACGCAGTCCCTTAGCACGTTGTGTTTTAGCGTCTAGCATTATGAGGCTCTGGTCTCCACTGAGACTTCTCCATGCTACAGAAATACAAATAGTTGCTGCTAATAGTAATATTAAATCTGTGTGTCTCTTCAGAGATAAGTAAAGGGCAGTGCTCCTTTCTCCAAGAAGCAGGCAGGATAAAGACTTTATTTTTGTCTTTGTCTTTTTCTAATTAAAAAAAAAAATAAAGCAGCCAGTAGACATGATTAAAAGGGGAAAAAAAAAATAAAGGAAGACTGCAATAATTTGATATTTTTAGCCTCAGTCCTGCTACTTGCTCTGTGAAGCCAGTCTTAGCATCATGGCCTGAGTCTGGTTTGTATCCGTGTTTGCCAGGGATAGAAATCGTTTGGAGCCTTGTATTGACAATTGGCTCAGTATTCGGGCTAATCCCATAAAACCACCACGCAGCTTGATGCAACTTTCAGTATTTGCTGTGAACAAAAGTCTCAGGGAATGTTATGGATCAGACGAGAGGAACTTAACTTGGCCAATACACGGCAGGGCTCTGGGCTGGAACGATAAGGGTTTGGGATGGAGCTGGAGCTGAGCACGGCAGAATGGGAGGCTGTTGGAGATGAGGAGTCAAGTCCTGTCTGTCTCTATGTGCTTTGGGATTTTTTTAATTATTATTTCATTTCCAAAGAAATGCGACAACAACAACAAAAGGTCTTAAATATTCAACAGCGAAAACAATAGATTTGAAAAGGAAAACAAAAACTTAGAGCCAGCTCTGGCACTGATGCATGTTTGCCTCTGAGGGAAGCAAGAACAGCTTGGATTTGCATAAACTGCGTACTGTAGGTCAGAAAGTGGAGTCAGAATCATGCTTTCATTGTGGTGGCATGAATGGGAGCACATAATTGGCATTCTTCCCCTCTTGATCAGATGCCTCCTTCAGGGGATCTCTGCACCCAATACGTTGCCACTCATCCATTCACTGCTTGGCATAGATAGGGCTTTTGTTTTCAAATTATGGTTTTTCTGTTCTCTGATTTCTTCCATAACCTGGGAAAGCCCCAGCCCTCCTCCCTCCCCTGTGCATTACCCTTTGTTTCAGAGAACAACTAGAGGTCACGCTGTGCTGAATGTAGCTGTTGTTTCATCACACATCCCCCCGTGCATGTTTCTGTCCTTCTGGGTCAGTGTGGAACTGATGTCCCTGGGGTCTTGGTGCTCAGCATTGTGCACCTCCTCTGAAGTTTGTGGAGTCTTGCATTTCTGAGTCCAGAGAGATGAGCATGACTGTGATCAGTCCAGGAGGGCTTCCTCCAGGGACTTACGAAGATGCACGTCTGGCTGGGACAAGCTTAGTGTGTTTCTTGGCTGACCCAGGACCTGGCTTTCATTTCCATTATTTGGCTTAATAGCTCAAGTGCAACAAGGACTTGCTAGCAGATTCAGATTCAGCAAAGCTATTAAATGTGCACTGAAGTTTAGATGCATCCCGTGCCCTCACTGGGACTAAGGCATGTGTTTCAGGTGATCAATATGGTAAGTGCCTCCAGTAAGTACGTGTAAGTGCTGTGAAAAACTCATGTCTGTTCAGACATTGGTAGCCACGTGGAACCTTTTCTGGCTGGATCTCAGGTCCTGGTCCTCCTCCCCGTGTGGTTCCCTGTTGGCACTGCCGGCCAAGGGCTTCCTCTCTCATCCTGGATGCGTGTTTGCAGTTTCTCTCTCCACAGAGTCACTGGCCAGACCAAATGCCATGTGCCACTTCGCTGTGCATGTCCCATCCTTTCCTGGGACCATGCCCACCCTGCCACTGATCTTGGCTCCACCCAGCAGCAAAGGCAAATAGCAACTAACATCTGTTAATGGCTGTGGCCTGCTTCTTTATTTGTCCACCAACAAATATTTTAACCTGTCGGCGCTAAGAAATTATATTGATTTGAGAGATTTTGTTTTATTCCTTGGGCCTGTTAATCAAAAGGGCAAGTCTTCCTTTAATATCTTTTGCCGCAGGCTTGGTTCTACTGTACCTTGTCCGAAAAAGCTTTTCTTTTCAAGGCACAGTGAAAATGATGTTTATAAAATATAAACTATGAGAGTTTTCATTCCCCTCTGGCTTTAGGAGGAGGAGAGCAGCTGGTAGAGTGGATGAGAAAGGCTTTATCTGCTATATTTTGGTTACTGCGCTTTGAGTGATGGGTTTAATAATTGATAGAGCAATTTAGCAATGATCCATAATCCTGAAAGAAGCCTACGCTCCCCTCCCTCTCCCTCTCGCTCCCTCCCTCTGAGACTGACAGGCTGCTCTCAGTGTTTTTGTCTGCAAAATTTCATCCCTTGGTTTCTGTAAACAGCCTGACATGGGAGAGGGGGGAAAAAGCAACTGTTTCTAAATCTTTTGTCTTGTTTCCACAAACAGCTGCACTGCCTCCTCCAGCTCAGGGCTTCAGTTATTTTCCCGCACTCTCTTGCTGATGAAAGCAAGAGATTTTCTTTCAGGCCATAACCTAAAGGGAATGTATATATGCAATGCATATAGGAGAAGAGAGTGGTGCAGAGCCTCCCAGCAGGGACCCCTTCCCTCCCCATTTAAATCCAGGCTTTGTTCAAGGCTGAATCCCGCTTTCTTAACCCCAGGAAAGGTGCGTAGCAATGGCAAGTTTTTGGGTTTTGTTAGCATGGTTTACTTGAAACTCTTTCAGGATTAACCCATGGAGATAGCTTTTCCCAAGATCCTCATATGATGGTGGTAGTGAACATCAGGATCCCATTGGGGTGCCTGGTATGTGAGTGTCTGTGTGATACCCCATTTTTAAAGGTGGATGCACCCCCCTAGCAGCACAGGGCTGTGTTTGCAGGTGCATGGTGTGAGCCGCCTCCATGGGGTAGAGAGTTGCAGTGCTCCTGTGCGTGATGTCCACCTCTTTCTTCATGCGCAGTAAGTGCAAGAAGAGAGCTGAAAAGCTGAGAAAGAGAGACAGAGATAAGTAGGAGAGAAAAAGAGACAAAGGTACGGGTAGTGAATATACGTTGAGGCCAAGGCAGGGTGAAGATAGGGAGGAGATAGAGCCTGTCAGAAAGCTGGGTATAGGCAAAGTCAAGTGAAATGTATTAAGTTATGTTTTTCCGTAAGTATTACATAGGTGCCAGATTGACAAGTTGTAATTAAGCATGACATAAAGCCAGCTATGCACAGCTGTATTATTCCTTAAAATTACAAGGGGTGAGTGCCTTTGGGGCACAGCAAAGTTTATGGATGCTCTGCCATGGGAGGTCTGTAAGACAAGCTGGGCGAATGCTTAAGGGCAGGAGTGACACAGGCATGGGATGGCCTGATACCAGTGTAGGGAGGGAGCAGGTGACTTTCTGGGCTCCAGGCTTACCCTGTCAGCTTCAGACACCATCCTCTGGAGTATTTTCACCCTTCCCAGCCAGCACCTTGGTGGAACATGAGCAGTGTCAAGGGGCAGGTAGTTTGGTCTGCTTCTATGATTTATTTGCTATTAAATACCCTTAGTAATGATAGGCTCCCAAGGCTTGTTCAGTAATTATGCCAGTCAAGTCCAGAAGTAATTCTTGTGTAACTTGCTCTCTGGGTTTAAAAGACAGATAGAAATATGTGTGTACACTTGGTAGAAAAACACTTGGGATCTGCACTTGCTCAGCCTGAAACAGTCCCAGCTATGTGGTATTTTGCCTGCGTATAGGAGGATTGTGGTGACATTCCTATTGGTAAATGTATAGTTACTGTATTGTATAAAGTTAGAGTAGTTCAGGTTGGAGGGGGTCTTGGAAGGTCATTTAGCCCAGCCTGCTGGTCAAGGTAGAGTCAGCCATGAGATGAAGATCAGGACTTTGTCTTGCCAGGGCTCAAAAACCTCCAAGGATAGCAACTGCTCAGTCTCTCAGGGCAGCCTGTGCTGGTGTTTCCATTATCAGCACAGTGGAGGTGTTTTCCCTGTCCCCAGTTGGAACCTCCCCTGCTTCCGTTTCTCATCTCCACCTCCTGCTGCCCACCTGAGCAAGGAGCCCGGCACCATCTTCTCCATGTGGCAGAGGAGAGGAGGGCAGGCTGCTGTCAGGTCCCCATGTGGCTGTTTCTCCCTCCACTGAGGTTGTTCCAGTTCCCCAATGCACTGGGGTCCCCAGGCTGAACATAGTAGCCAGATGCAGTCTCACAGGTGTGGCTCTAGGTAGGTCATTACATTCCTTGGTCTCCTGACCCTGCTCCAGGGAGGCTGTTGGTCCAGCTGCTACGAGGGTCTTCTCAGCAGCTCACTGTTCCTCAAGTCAGGGTGCTCATGGCCTTTCCCACTGGTCAGTCCCACAGGTATTGTCACCAGGGTTCATCCGTCCCAGGGGCAGGATTCAGCCTTTGTCCTGGCTGCATTTCATACAATCCCGGTTAGCCCATGACTCCTGCCTGTCCAGGGCCCTCTGGGTGGCAGCCCTGCTCTCAAGCTCATTGCCAGGTCTCTCCAGTTCGGCATCACCCATAAACTGGATGAGAGTGCACTCTGCCTCCTCTCCTGGGTCAGTGATAAAGATGTTAAACAAGACCGGTCCTGGGATAAACCCCTGCAGTACCTCACTTATTACCAGCCTCCAGTTTATATTTATGTCATGTAACATAAACCATCACTGAAGGCTGAGTGGATCCAGCTTCCAGTCCTCTGAGCTGATACAGATATTTTTTGATGTGTTGCAAACTAATCTTTAGGGATGGGTGAGGGCAGTGTGAGTGATGCAGTGTTGGAGCTACCCTCTAGTGGTGGCTGTGCTGGTGGTCTGGCAGCCCTGGAAATGACTCTGGCTGCACCCACAGCCCTTTCCAAAACCCAGGTGTAGTTGTGTTTGACCTGTGAAATACAGAGCTTGTTAGTAGGCCCTTTAAAGGCACTGCCCCTCTTTACAACTCAAACCAAAGCATCTTTGTGGGAAAACAGTGTACTCTGATAGATTGGGTGATGTTCCCCAGTGGCCATTTCCCCTCTTTCATGAATATTTTTGTGTTGACTGAACTCTCCAGGGTTTGAACTTCATGCTGGAAACTGAAAGGCATGATGTGCTTGCATGTTCTGGGATGAGTCCTTTGCTGTGATTCTGTTGGATTGGTGCTTCCCAATGGTCCAGAGGTCATGGCAGTCTTTGAGGCCCAAGTGAGTAGTCTGCAGAGTTGTACCACTTCTGTATGGGCTTCAGCTGAGTATCCAAGTAAACACCAGTGCTCAGGGATGCAGGAGGAATGCAGAGGTCCCACAGTGAGGCCAGCAATCACAGAATCATAGAATCATAGAGCG
>NW_009943093.1:27004-40325 GCF_000696875.1 Nestor notabilis | reverse complement strand
AGGTTGGAAGGGGCCTTAAAGATCATCTAGTTCCAACCCCCCTGGTACAGCTTCTCAGGGCAACCTGTTCCAACGCCTCACCACCCCCACAGTGAAGAATTTTTTCCTAATATCTAATCTACATCTACCCTCTCAGTTTAAAGCCATTCCCCTTGTCTTGTAAAATGTCCCTCTCCAGATTTCTTGTAGAACCCTTTTAGGTACTGGAAGACTGTTATAATGGGGGTGATCCAGGCTCTCTGCATCTGGGAGCAGCACAGGTGGGGTCTGGAGGTGCTCTCCTGTTTGCTGCAGGAGACAGGGGCTGAGCAAGCTCTCAGGAGCTGTTGGTGCCTGTAGGTGTTAAGCTCTGGCCCTGATGGCTGGCTTCTTCACAGGTGGGAGTCTGCAACTGCCCACAGAGTGGAGGAAGACCTTGAGTCTGGGGGGTCATCTGTATGAGCTGTCTGCATCCTTTCCAGGTGTCTGTGCAGGTGGAGAGGTGGAGGTGTCACGGAAATAGCAACTGTGACCTTTTACTCCCAGAGTATGAGCCCATCTCCTTTTACAGCCCTGCTCTTAAGAAATTATTTGAGGTCGGAGAGGTACAGAGGGACAAAAAATGGTGCTGTGTGCTCTCCATCTCCATTAACTAACATCTAAGGGTACTCTGAATGCTACAGTATATGATAATAAAAAGTGGATACTTCCACAGTATACAAGAGCATCAAGTGAGCAGGCATGAGAGATGAGTCCAAAGATGGAACCCAACGAAAGGGTTCAGCTGAGAGGAGAATGGCATCCCAGCACTTGCATAAAAACCCTTTGTAAAGCAGGTGAAAAATGCAGTTCCTTCTCCTCACAGGAGGTATCTTGGTGTGTGGGAGAGCACAAGCACTGAGAGTGGTCAAGCCCTGGGCATGCAGCCGGTCAGTGCGTGCCTGCTCAGGCCAAGGGTTTGGGCTCCTGCCTCTGTGCCTCTGCCCAGGGCTTTCTGGATGGAGATGTGAAAGCTGCCACTTCTTGAAGTTCAGGCTTTGTCAGGTGAGACTAACAGGTAGAAGAAGACGGGAGCTGTGTGCATCAACTCAGCAGACAGTATCAGTGTAGGTCTGTCTGCAGCTGCCCACAACTTTATTCTAGAAGTGTCACCCCGAAGGCAAGAAGCAGGCACGCTCTCTGCTCAAGGTGCCAACGAGTATCAAGTTTTGAGTTATATTTTTGTCTGATATGTATACTTGTCCATGAAGGTCTCTGCTGAGACAATCATGCTCAGCCATGGGCCCCTACCAGAGGTGGTAAATTATCCCTGAGGAAGGCAGTTTGCAGGGGAGTTTTAAAATTCAGGAAGAACACAGCTCTCCAAATCCAAGTCTGCAGAAATGAATTTTTTTGGCATTTGTTTTTAATGTCCTGTGATGTGTGGGTGAAAAAGCCAGCAAGCTAGACTGGTAATTAATTTTCCTGACAGAAACACCAGACAATGAAATTACCCTGCCACAAAGCAGGGTTGCTGAAGTAAATACTCTGCCAGAGGCAGCAGGCCTGAAAGCAGGATGGGATCATATGTGAGGTGCAAGCAAAGGATGAAATGGCACTTCTGCCTCTGGGTACCTTCAGGTGCTACCAGCATGGGGACCCTTGCACCCTGGGTCCCCAGCATCCAGCACGAGCAGGTCTCTGGTACACACAGGCACATTCAAGCTAGGCTCCAGGGTGATGGGAGACTTGCTGGACCCAGAGCTGAGCCCAGGTCACCCTTTGCTAGCCAGGGGGTAATTCAGCTGAGAGGAGGACGGAGTCTGGAGGAGGAATTTGGTCTGGGAAAGGGGTAGTTGATGTGGGAAGTGGGAATGGGCTACTGCTTTTCTCTTGGAGATACAGGCTCATGACAGGGCTCTTCAGTCTCTCCCAAGCTGGTGGCATGTGGTCTCTAAATCTTCGGTCTGTGCTGGTGAGATTTGTGTAAGCTACAGAGCAGGTTGTGCCTGCACATACGGCAGGGGAGTGCCTTTCTTTGGGAGATAATGAAGGAAGCACGCAGGAGAGGAAGGACAGAAGGATGAAGTTTTCTGTTTTTCTTTTGTCTCATATTGGAGTTGGAATTAGTGTGCTGAGATGTGCAGGTGCACAGCTAAAAAACTGGCAGAGAGCAGTAAATAGAGATGTTTGTGCACATACCAAGTTATCTGGCAGTGGGCTGCCTTTACGTGGTTTCAAACAGGATCCCTACAGAATCAAAACGTTTGGTGGGTCTGTGTTAAAATGAGCAGTATTGTTGGTACAGAAAACACTTCCCTATGCAGCCATGGAGAGGTCTGCTGAAGACCTCAGTGATGGTCCAGGAGGACCTGCTGCCATGTGAAATGTCCTTCTGATTTATAATTGCAATATTCTGACATGTACACTGTAATAGGGCATTTTCCCCTGTTACATAGTGTTACCAGCTGCAGAATGGAGAAATCCGACGTAAGAGCTGGCTAAAACATGGAAATGTTTTGTTTCCCTTTGGAAAAGAGAATTACACCATTTGTATTGCTGAGCTAAATCCAAGCACCTTTAGGGATAAAAGGGAGCGTTGTGGAGTGGACTGCATGCGCATTTTAGGACCAGAGTTATTTAATGTATTAATTATCTGTAAAAAGTGGTGGACCAGCAATGAAGTGCTCGTGTGCAGATACTACAGAGTTGCTTAGGTTAAGCTGCAGAAAAGAGTGAGGAACATTTAAGGGACTTGATCTAGATCATGGACAACATTATGCCCGATCAGTGCAGTACTGAAAGGCAGTTAACACGGGAAGAGGAAAACCAAACTATTTCTACGTAATTCTATGTCTTAAATTAACTGCAGCTCCTCTGGAGAAAGAACTGTGTGTCTCAGAGGATCTCCCAGATAAAACATCTGCTGAAATGCCTCGTGTCATTCCAAAAGCAAACAAAATATTAGGCACGGGGAAGACTAGAACGCGAAAGCATTCTTCAAATAGTGTAAAATAAGTCTGGGGAATATCCTTGTGTTTAACTGTTTGTAGGCTCTTCAGCCTGTTTCCAAGCAGACATGTCAAGAAGAGGAGTTGTAGGGCCTGGTAGTGGAAGTGGATTGAAACACTGAGAAGCCAGAAGCTGCTGCAAACAGGGGAGAACAGGGCAGGGATATAAAAATAGCTTGTTCTAAAAGAAAGGTGATGCAGGCACTTCCATCTTCACCTCTCTGCCAGTCCATGTGAACATGAAGTGAGAGGTGACAAATTTAAACCTAACCTGATGAAGGAAAATCCATCATCAAACAACCGAGGTAAGATGCTATTGAAAGCAGAAGGTTGCCTGTGGAACTCCGTGCCACAACATGTGATTGAAGTCAAGATCTCACCTCGTCTTAAAAAAAAATGACATGTTCATGTTAAGAGAAGAGTTCCACACGTTAGATATAGGTCTATATGCAGAAGAATCTATGCATCCATAATGGAGCGTAGAGAACAATTTCCACCCTATAGAGGTTCAGAAGGCTTTTTATTAGTTGACTGGTTGTTTTATTACAGAACTTGTAGCATCCTCCACTAAAATGGTCAGTGTTGGCCATTAGCAGAGTTCCAGCAGGCAGGCAGACCACGGCTCCTCCTGAGGTGACTCCAGCTCCCTCTTGCATGGCAAACAGGAGGTGTCTGCTAGCTGAAAATCTGGAAGCCCGTGTGGTGCCTGATACCTGTCGTTCTTGTGGTGTCTTAAGGATTGCGTAATTAAGTTAACAAGATCTTTTTGTCTTAGGGCCACTCCCTCTCCATGGAAAAATTGCAGTCATGACATGAAGGCTGGGAGCAAGCCACAGCGAACACTGGCTGTGGTGTATGTAGAGCACCATATCACTTTGATCTGGCTCCCCTCTCACAGGGGTTCTCATCACTGTTCCAAAATCATCATCTGTTTGGGGCTGAATGGGCAAAGATGGCAACTTATTTTTAGGCTTGATTTAGCTTCCAAAAAAAGTAAAATGAAATAAGACTATCTCACCACCTCCCCTCTTACAGTGAGTGATAGGTCTGGTTTAATATAATGAATGATGTTCCATTTAGTTGCCTTTTATGTGTTTAAATGGTATGAACACTGGTTTTGCGCTTTTCTTCCCTACAGTGGAGGTGCAGGACTTCTTTTGTGTGCGAAAAAGAAATTCTTTCCTGACTGCTGCAGTCCAGAGCTGGAGCTTTAAGAAAAATCCACTGGACAGCAAAAAATTAGAGATTTTGGAACCTCGGATTCTAGGTCATCCCTTCTTGCAGGGGTCCAGAGGTGTTGGCAGCGTAAGTGTGGAGAGAGAAGGGAGGAGGTGTGTGCTGCAAATGACAGCAGTGCAAGTGATTTTTATGAGCAGGGAGGTTTCTAAACAAAATCACGTTGGGAATATCCCATCAGTAGTCCACCCCTCCGCTCCCTTCACTTGAGTTAGTGGGAGGGATTTGAAGTTCAGCTGATGCGTGGCTGAGCTCTCGTTAGTGACCAGGGACATTTCGTTCACAATGTGGAAGGCAGACAGGGAGAGGCAGATGGCTTTGAATGCAGGATTTACATAGTAATGAGATGCAGGTCACCATAGCTGTCTTTTTCTCTCTGCATTTTGTCTAGGTGTCGAGTAGTGTGCAGGGATGACGGAATGGGAGGAAAGGAGGAAAATTAACCCCTTGTTCCTAAGAAGATATTGGTGTTAGAATAAAAAGTTTGTCACAATAGGCTAAAGAACAGTGGGGTATGAGAACAACAAACACAGATGAAGCTAGAAGAGCTAATGGTAGCCTAAAGTTGCTGGCATGTTGGTTTTTTTTTGAGAGAGAGAATGGCTCTAAGCATCCTAACCTTAAAATCCCAGAATTTCCTGTAATTTTTACATTCTGCATAGGTGGTTTGAGAATAGATGGTTTGGGGCTTGTATTGTTACCAGTCAATCCAAAATCGGTGAAGGTTGTGGACTGAAGATGTGGCATGGATTCTTGCTACAGGGCATTAGCTTGTTTCTTTGGAAAAAGTTACCCACTTTGCTTGGTTTCTTGGCTAAAGACTTGTCTTCACATGACTATGTAATGGTGTGATTAAAACGTAATATTTTCCACTGCAATTGGTAATCCTTAGTATGATCTCACTAGTGTCAGATCTTATCCTGATGACAGATGGGAAACTGGAACCATGGGTCCTGTTTCCAGCACTAGATGGTGGCACTTGATTTGCTCAATAGTCAACCCCAGGCATTCCCAAAATATGCATCAGGGCCTGAGAAATCCCAAGGCTATTTTTAAAATTATGAAAGTTTTAAAGGAGTGCATGTTTCTTTCTTTTATCTGTCATCTGTGCATTCTTTGTAATAGTTAGAAAAGGGAAAGTAAGTATGAGAAAGTGAGTTTTTATTTCTGCTTAACATCACCTGAAGCTGGGGCTTTAGAAGTGTTGCAAGGTCTGCAAGAAGAGCAGGAGAGAAGCTTTTAGGTGATCCTTGTGTAAAATAGGAACTGTGGCACTTAAATGCATGTGTAAGTCTGAGCTGAGGTGGGGAGAGTGAGGAAGATGTTTGTGTGCAGAGGTGGGTTTTCTGTAACGTTTTCTGTGTTTGTAAAATGCTTTTGATTCTTCCACACAGAAGTTGCTTTTGGAATGTAAACCATTTGGGGCACTAAGGGGGGGGTGTTCATCTCCTCTCACCTTGGCCACTGGAGTTTAGGGAGCTCATCTAACTTCACCTTCTAGGTCTTTTCAGCACCAGTGGAGAAGGATTCAAACCATCCCAAGGCAGTGGGACAAATCCCCTTTAGGGAGGATATTGCCCTCCTTATTGACCATACAGTCTGCATGGTACCCAGCCAAGATTTGACACCAACTTCTACCTGGCTGGAAGGTGAAATGAGCCTCACCCTAAGGTCCCATGGAAGTCTGAGCTGGGGCTGGTTTTGCGTATTTGGGCATCTTCTCCATACCACGGTCAGGGATCCTTCTGGAGAGCCAAAGCAGAGCTTTTACCTTGTCCTCTCCTTCCTCATCAAGGCTCATGCTGAAGCTCACTGAGCAGAGGTGCCTCAGTGGGCATCTCCTCAAGCCAGCAGTAGATGTGTAGCGAGAGTGCCACCACATTTTGACTGTTTGGGCTGGAAGGGAAGAGGAGATATAATCAGGTGTCTCAGACAGACTGGGAAGTGAAGGCTTCATAGCTACTTTCTCGTGAGGAAAAGACTTAGGTCTAATAGATACAATTACGTTATTTCTCTGTTTTATGGTTGCATCCATTTGTTTAAAAAGTAATCCATTTATACCAGTCCTGTAATGATTATTTAATGTCTGGCTGTTTTGAAGCCCACTGAGCTTCACCACAGGAGTCCACACGGTTCCTCCACAGGACAGCAGGCTTGGTCCCAAGAGCCTCGAGCAGAGGCCTTAATTGCGTGGCTTTGAACGCACAACATTTGTTTTGAGCTTCATTTTCTCACCTGCTGAATGAAAATAATGGTAATTCTCCCCTTTGCAAACTGCTGTGAAATGTAAGGCTATCTCCTGGCTAAATGCTGCCAGAGGACTCGTCTGCAAGGAGAAATATTCATCAACTAGTGCTTGGTTATCAGGCACTTTGCCAGTGGCTGGTGGGACCTTCAGGTCCATCGCTGCAATGATGCTTGTTGGCAGCAGGCAACTTCATGGATATCGTGCTCTGTGTGGGCATCCCTATGCCAGCCGAGTGGATGTGCTCCCGTTGCTGATATTTTCTAACCTCTTCCTTTGCAGAGCCCCTGAAATCATCCTCGGCTTACCGTTTTGTGAAGCAATCGATATGTGGTCATTGGGATGTGTCATTGCAGAGCTGTTCTTGGGCTGGCCATTGTACCCCGGAGCTTCAGAGTATGATCAGGTGGGTACGGATATTGCTCTGGATGCTGGTAAGTGCAGGGATGTTCTTCCCTTCTCTTGTCAAAGTGAACAGATGCCAACTTTTTCTGTTTTGCTAACGAGGAATATGTGTTTCTTATCCTTCCAAGTCAACCTTTTCATTATCCAGCTGGGGTATTTATTCTAGGTAACCAGTGTGTTGTTTGGTACACTGGCTTTTAAGATCTGGCCACCTAAGTGAAATCTCAGTCAAGAGTGAGCTTTGCCAGTGACTGGAGAGCTCTGTACATGTCTCTCCTCACTGAGCAGAGCAGGCACCCTTTCTTTGCTGTAACAGCAAAGTGTTGAATAAAGGTTTATTTGTTAGAAGAAACTGCACGAACTCTGCTGTGTTTCATAACCCCTTTTATGAGGGTACATATTAAAAGCAATGACAAGAAGGAAAATGTTCACAGTGGTGTAGGTTTCCAGTTAATAGAAGCTGTCGTACTTCTCTCCCTATAGGCTTTTGCGCTCCTTTTGTAGTCCTAAAACTGATAGCATAGCAGCTGCTAGAGCCAGAGCTGCAGAACACTCTTCTCTTTTCCATAGTCTTCTTCAGGGTGATCTTAGCTGTCTGCAAATGTGGCCTGAAGAGGGTCTTTTTTTTTCCAGAAAATAAAAAAAAAAATAAAAGCAGAGTAGTAAGTTTTTCATATATGAAAATGTTTCTTTGACTCTTCTTTTGTAAGTAATATTTTTCTTAGTCAGAGCTTTAAAGTTTAAATTTGGCAGGGGAAATAACCTGCAATGAAGAGCAGGGCCATTAGTGACTCCAGAGGAAATCAGATGTAGCTGAAAAACAAACATTTGAAAATCACACACCAAGCATGAAGAGTAGTTTTATTTCTCCTCTCTGCTTGCACCCCGAAAGTAATAAAACACACAGCTGAAAAAGAAATCACCATACCTACCTGCCCAGCTAAACTCCCCAGTACAAAGCTTCCTCTGGTGAAGTAAGGTGAGGGTTCCCGGGGAGCTGGGAAAGGGATAGGGGCTGATCCTGGTGCTTCTCAGGTGCATGAGCTCTGGTGAACCTGAGGAGCTGCAGAGGCAAGCAAGCCATGCTCAGTGAACTGGGTCCTGAGTGCTTTGGAAGTCTTTTGAAACCACAGCTGCTTTTTATGCCTTTAGTTGTTTATTTATTTTCACCCCTCTCTTTCTCTTCCCTCAAAAATGCTTTCCATTCTTCCCTAGAGTTTTCAAGCATAGGTGACTATTTTTAGTAGACTTGCAGAGTTTGCAGCAATTTTGCAGTGAAACATTGAAGAATCAAGAGATGTCAAAGTTAAGGTTTTGTGTGGCACCCGGGGCATTTGTGAGATTGGTCTCCAATTGTGTAGTCACAGACCCTTTCTCCTTCAAATACATAAATTAAAGTCTAAAATCCTGGAAACGCATGTGTAGCATCTCTTAACTATGTGAGCACCAGCGAGGTCATACTCAAGGAATTAGCCCAAATAACAAACAAAGTCATCAGAGATGAAGTCAGAGGTGAAGTACTTTACATACTGTGAGGGTGTCAGTTCATTTGAGTCTATATTTCGTCTAAGTTCAAAGATAATCACTTCATAGTCGTCCATTTCTAACTTCAAACTGCTCCTAGGAAAGGCTGTGCACTCATCTGGGAGGAAAAAATCAGCAAAAGTTAGAGCACGAACATCGAATTGTTGAAATTACCTCCTGGAGAGGGGAGGGGAGCGTGACATAGAAAGGTGCAAAGCGGTGAAACACCCCATTGGAATCTCTGTGCGGGTCTCCCTCTCTGACCTGTAAAACCTGGGGACTTTCCTCCAGTTATCCATAGACTTTGTGGGACTGTACCATAAAGGTGAATTTCTAGTGATGTATGTGATAAATGGAGGGCTGCCATACAGGATTTCTTTTTCCTCTCATTCCTTGCACTGGGATTTTTGGGGATTTTTTTTTTTTTTGGTGAAGTCTAACTATGTGCTACCTTTTCTCTTTCTTTGTTCTATTGTTTTAAATGCCTCCTGCCCTCCTTCCTAGGAAGATCTCCAGAGATCTTCACAGGATGAACAGTGACCTCTCATCCTTCTCTTACAGATTCGCTATATTTCACAGACGCAGGGCTTACCAGCAGAGTATTTATTAAGCGCAGGGACAAAGACTACAAGGTTTTTCAACAGGGATACAGACTCACCATATCCTTTGTGGAGACTGAAGGTAGGAAGATATTCCCTTGTTTCTTTTACCTTGCAGTTGTTGGCTGGAAGTGAGGAGATGTTCAGGTCACCCCAGAGCCTAGGTCTGCTTTTTGCAGTGCAGCACAGACATTGGAGTGGGTATAGCCCCAGGTAAAACTGCCATCCCCAGAGTCTGCAGACATTAACCCACCTGCTTGGCACTGCTTTGTGGGAAATTTAAGTCTGGAATTGCCCTGCAAATCTCCCTCTAAGTAGTCAATGAATTGATGTGTAGTTCAAATGAAACATGCCCTGGGCAGACTTTGCTCTAATATCTAACTCACTGTGGGAGGGAGGAAGAAAGTATTTTAATTCTGACAATCAAAACGGCTAGTAATGCAAGTGAGCCCTGAGTCTCTTGTACCAGTGTATTTGGCTGCATTCAGTTCTCATAGAGAGAGGTCATTGGACTTCTGGCTGTAAGGATGAGATGCTGAGCATCACACTGAGATGGGTGTAAAAGACCTTTGAGACTCTCACTGCCATTGTGAGGATCCTCTGAAGTGAAAAAGAAGGGATAAATCACCTTGTGACACACGAGCTGTCATATAACCATAGCAGAGATAGTGTAAATGTTATCTGGTGAGGCAAGAGAGATACAATGGTCTCTGATGAGGGCAGGATAAGGCACAAGTGGGAAGTGGCATGTAACTCACAGCTGATCGCAGGGCAGTTCTAGTCAATGCCTGTTTCCTGTTCTAAACAGACACCAGATGATCATGAGGCAGAGACAGGGATTAAGTCGAAGGAAGCAAGAAAGTATATTTTCAACTGTTTGGATGATATGGCACAGGTAAGAGCATTGGTGAGTAATCAGCAGGACTGTCTCATACGCTTCTGGGCAACGCTAACAAAGGGGAACTACGTGATCTCTCTGTGTGTCCTGTTCTTACGCTAGCTTCTGAGAAATACCAGGATTATGCCTATCAGATCAGCTCATTCTGTGCTGCTTTGTAGGGAAAACTGCACACGGGGGCATGTGGTCTTGATGTGCTGTCGAAAAACATCCATGGAAAGTGGCTAAGTCACATCTCTGAGTGTTTAAAATCCTGTTTTCTTTCTCTTGTCTCTTTAGTGCTCCTCTGTGTGACCACTGGCAAGTCACTTCTCTATGCCTTAATATTTCCATTTGTAAAACAGTGACATTGGAAGTAATCACCATGGCCACAGAAGAGCATGCTCTTTGTAAAATACGGCTGGGTGGGGGGAACAGGGAGTACTAATTCACTGTGTCGATTCCATATGGTTGTGAAAGTTAATTCCAGCATAACCACCCCTGCGACTGGAGCCTGTGCTAGCAAACAAACTAGTACACAAAACTGTCACAACACTAGCACCCAAGACTAGCACAAAGCTGGAGTTTGTGCTAGCAAAGTCTAGGTACCATAGCATTCACAAGCTAACATGCAAAAATGGAGGACTGAGATCACAGCAGACTGTATAAATGGGTGAAATAACGTAACACTGTGTTTTTTCCCAGCAAGTGATCCATGAATAGGATGTTTCTGATAAACCTACTGACAATTTTTATTTATTTTATATATTTTCTGCTCACAGGACACATTGTTAAGTACCTGGTAGCACAGACCTTTGTATGATAAATACACTGATTATCAGAGCTTGCCTACTACCACATGGAAGCTGTTCATCTTCAGTGGAGGGTGACTAAGTGTTTCATTAGCCATTGACCCAAGCGAGCTGAACACTTAACAGACTGTCTGGAGGTCTGACACACACAAGCCAGATGACTAGCTACCGCAGAGTCTGCTCTGTGACTTCAGCAACTACCCCTTCAGACAGCGGGGCTTGCAGGGCATGTGCTCCAATGAGGAGTAAACACAGTTCGATGGAGACCTGACCATCTGCTCTTTCCATGTAGCCGTCACCCTTGTCCTCTCTCCTCTAGGTGAACATGACAACAGATTTGGAAGGAAGTGATATGTTGGTGGAAAAGGCGGACCGGCGGGAGTTCATAGATCTGTTAAAGAAGATGTTGACGATAGATGCAGATAAGAGAATAACACCCATTGAAACTCTGAACCACCCCTTTGTCACCATGACGCACTTGCTCGATTTCCCACACAGCACACAGTACGTAGCTTTTTTTTCCCCCTTGGGCTTTGTATTAAGGGGTGAAAAGGAGAGCTGATTGTGGTGGAGAACAAATGTACCCGAGGGGCATTATTAAGATGCGTAAGCCCTAGGTTTGAGTCTTTTTCTGGTTGAAAAAAAGAGGACTGCCACCTCTTAAGGTTGCAAGAATTGTGTTGTAGGTGCTTGGCATTTAAAACACTGCAGAGAGTGCTACATTCATTATGTAAATATTCAATAATTACATATGTTTGCATTAAAATGCAGCAGAAATTATGCAATTAGTGCTGAAAGTATCAGTATATCTCAAAGTAATACAGTCTTGATTGTTACTGCAGTAATCAACCTTATCTGCAGCAGGGAGCCAGCCCTTCCTCCCAGAACCTTCCCATCTTTCAGGGGTCAGTTTGGGGCTGTTTGCTTTTTAAAGGAAGAGCTTTTTCCACAGCAGGCTGGTTTGCAGGCACAGGCAACAGAACACAGAGTTCAGTTCTGAGCTTTGTTGTTGCCTGCCTATGTAGCATTAAACACCACACTGACCTCAGCTGACACATTTGAGCGGAACGGAGCTGTGCTCCACTGCCTGATGGAGATGTGAAGAAGTGTCAAGCGTGACTCCCCCTTCTCCTAAGGCTGTGTCACAGAGCACAGCAGCCTAAAACTCAGGAAACCTGCACCAAGCAACACTTGGTTTTCCCCTGGGCGGTTCACATGGGGTCGGGCTTCTCAGGGGTAAGTGAAGACAAACAAGAAGTGGGAGCTCCCCAAAGCCTTCAGGACACCTAGCTTTGAACATCCTGCTCTATAGCACTTTGCAGTTCAGGGTGCTTTTGCAGGCTGTCCCTTCAGCTCATCAACAGAAGAGTTACTGGCACAGCACTGTACTTCACTGGGTGTCATGTGAATAGGTGTTTAAAGACTGTGAGGAGCTCAGATACGAAAATGAAGAGAACTCCTTAAAAAGCCATAGAGTGTGTTTGTGTGAGTGCTGCAGAGCAACAGGTTGCTGTGTCACCTCTCCTGTCTGTTATGTGTGTTCTTACCTGCGATATTTCAAGGTCATTTAAGTTGGTATTCCCTCTGTCAAGGAGCTGTAGCTGTCTTTTTGTTAATGTTTATCACAAGATAAGAGCAGCTGCTTACCATAAGGTAGTGAGTGCACGATCTATGTAGACCTAGACTTACCCTGCACAGACGCCTTTGAGCATAGTTATCTGTACATAGATAGTATGTGATAAATGTAATGAAAACAAGATGGGAGGTTGTTGTGCCAAACAGAGAGAAAGTAAGTTTTATATGAAAACATTCATAAATTTAAAAAATGACAGTATTTTCTAACAATTTTAGTATCATACGCAAAAGTCTCTTAATTTGCCACAGTCTTTCTTTCTTTACACAATCGGCAAGATAAGAGAGATTTGTGGCATAGTGTGTTGCCATCACAAATCTTTCTGCTAATGCAGCAGACGATAATCACATCTTCATTTTTGAAGTGCTCACTTGTGGCTGCTCAGGCAAAACCCCAGAAAGGCTGAAAATATCGTTGGGGCCAATAGCAGTGAGAATTTTACCCAAATAAAAAATTCAGCCTCAGGTCTGTGAATACTAAATGCTGTGGCAGCTGGGTGTGTAACCCTGCACAGCCCCTCCATGTTGGAAGCAGTGATGGGTAAAGAGAGCAACAACTTGTAACCAGCATGGCAAGTTGATGGAAATTTTGTCTGTGATTGCCTGTGGTTTTGAGAATAGAAGCTTCAAAGCCTCGAGAAATGCAGGAGTTGTAATCTCTCCTGGAAGTAAATGAGGCAGGAAAGAAAGTGAGAGAATATATGGAAGATGCAGCTTCTGGAAGGAATCTCTGCTGTGGCATGCTTCAGAGGGGCTGTAAGTTTGAGCAGCTCAAAAGGGGCTGTTCAGCTTACTCCCAAGCAAACAGCAACACAAGTTTAGCTCCCCATCTCACATATTTAACTGCATGGCTCTTATATTGTTGAGTATTTCTAAGCCTTTCTGTCCAATTTGCTCTGTCTCTGCCTTCTCATTTTTTCCCCTTTTTTTCAAGTAAAGACAGAGAACAGAGTATTACATTAGTAGAGATTATACCTTGTTACATAAAATTGTTTGGTAACACACAGTATGTACAGAACATA
>NW_009943093.1:0-26973 GCF_000696875.1 Nestor notabilis | reverse complement strand
CAGTGCTTTCTGTTTTATTGGAGAGAGAATTATAGTCTTAGTTGACTGGGAAAATGCAACCCTATAGTCTTCTATATTTATATAAGAAGTGTTTGATTTTTCTAAGTATTCTAGGACTTAGAGGTATTTCATAGTTTTTGAAATGAATGAGCAGCTATGCAGTGTCCTGAGCCTGTCTTGTCCACAGGTCTTTATGCCACAGATCCAGTTATCAAGCTGTTGCCTGTAGGAGAAGAAAGGTGACCACGTGAGTAAGATATAAGACAGGGATAAAAAGATCTAGGTCCCCTTCCTGACCAGTAGGGATCATATGAGCTTCTTCCTTTTGAAGGGTCATTTTATTTCCCAAAAATTATGCGAGGATGTGTTTACCTCCCCTACTTCTTAACAGATTGTTACAAAAAAAATTATGCATACAGCTGATTTTTTCCAGCTACAGCTGATTTTCACTGCTTCATTTTCTGTTTTTCTGGGTTGGGATAATGGAAATAAAATAAACGCCTTTCCACTTTTTTGGGTTGTGTTTCAGGCTTTGAGGTCACATTTGTAAGAACAATTATTATGGAGGAATTGTGGGAAACCTGTATTGGTTTTTACATCTTGGAAAAAATGAGATTTTATGAAAAGTACAGTTCTGCACAAGATTGCCATGTTGTTATCTCTTAAACCTCTGTATGCTTTGGATCCCAATTATAAAAATGGAATACCAGCAGTTCCATGTACCAGACACCTAGAGTGCTCTAGCAATGCAGAGAGTATTTCATCTCTTTTGCTAGGGATACAAAATACTACACTTCTCAAAATTTCCATTGCTATATCAATAACATTTAAAGGAAAGTCTGTATAGAGGAAGAAGCTGTAATCTTTCTCCCCAGAGATGCAATTCTTAGACTGAGATAACCTCAGAACCTGATTCCCTCAGGACATTGATGAATCTGATTTGGCATAACCTTTTGTGATATGAATCGTCCCATTGACTGCAGGAGGACAGCTCATGTGCTTTAAGATAAGCATCTACGGAAGTGTTTAGGCAGACAGGGGCAATGTTTTAACCACTTGGCAGGACTCAGCTTTCAGTGAACTTTTTAAAAGGAGCAAGTAAGATTTTTTCAGGGGTCTCAGTGACCAAAAGCAGGAAAATTCTTCCTTGCAAAAGACTTGTAAAATTACCCTTAGGCTTGCACTGAGGCAGAAAGCATGAGGCTCAATCATCAGAAAAAAACAGTATCTTCCTTGCTTTCAGTCTCTTTCAGTCTTTTAAAATAACTGCTTTGTATTTCTTGCCCTGCCACCTAAAAAGCAACCAATTTGCTTGCTTTCTCTGTCTTACATTGCAGTGCTCATACCTATGGGGGCACCCAGGAGTGCCAGAGCTGCCACTGTCGTCTGACACCTATTTAGCTCTCTTCAGTACAGGGTTAATCTGACTCTCACTGGTTAAGAGAGACCTGCATAAAATAGCAGAGGGCTTTAAGAACCTAGAAAATGCTGAGCCTGACGTGGAGACCTAATGCAGGGTGCTGTGAGAAACTGTTAACCTGTGTTGGTTGGTCGTTTGATTTTCTGTCTCTTCCTTACGCAGTGTTAAGTCCTGCTTCCAGAACATGGAGATTTGCAAGCGGCGGGTGAATATGTATGACACAGTGAACCAGAGCAAGACACCATTCATCACCCATGTAGCCCCAAGTACATCCACCAACCTGACCATGACTTTTAACAACCAGCTGAACACAGTCCACAACCAGGTAAGGGCATCAATCAGAAACGGCCACTGCTTGAAACATTTAGGTTAGTGAGGTCTAGAAGACAAAAAGCAAAGTAGCATCCCATTTAACATGCCAGCAAATTCTCTTTCTCAGTCTGGGGCTTACTTTTCTGCTCTTCCTCATTCTCTTTTCCTCAGGCAAGTCATAATCTTGTGACAGTTTGTGCAGTGGTGAAATGTTGCCCTCATTGTTTATGTTGTTGTTGAGGGTGATAAATCCTGCTTACTTGCGAAGTTGCTATGGGGAAAAGCTCCTTAGTCCCTTAATGCAGCAGGCAGGACTGCAGTCCCTGGGTCAGATTAGTGATCTTACAGCACTTCTTTAAATTGGCATTGAAGTAAAAAGAGTTTAAATCCTTCTGTAACACACACAGCACTGTAACCAATCAACAGGAAAGAACAGTTTAGTGGTAATGTATATTCTCATTGGTTTTACTCCACGTGCCGCAGTTGACATTGGAACCCTGTGCACGTACCCCCACTCCAAACACATTGCATTCTACATTGGTAGGCTCTGGTTTTGTGGTCATGCTTTGGACTTTTGTATTAGTTTTAGATGCCCCAGTGTTGGGGGGTGCTGGGTTGACAGATTTTATGTGACTAGCAGGCTAAGTTGTTTACTGCGGTACTGTATTACAACAATGAAAGAAACTCTGGGGACAGCACCATGGGAGACTGAGGCTCAAGAAATAGCTACTGTCTTTTAAGCCTTTTGGGAACAGGCTGCTCAAGATTCATTCCAGAGATTGCAGGTGGCATTGCGGAAATAGTGATGGAAAGCAAGAGAGCTAAAGGAATCTGTATAGATAGATATACAGGGTGTTCCTGTGTCACTCAGAAAACCAGACATCATGGCTCAGTTCTCAATGCATGTAATCACAGAAAGTCTTTTGGAGCAATTCATTAAGCAGATGCAGGTGGAGATAGATCATGGCTTGGTGTGATAGGGTATTAGTTACAAACACTGGTTCCCTTTCTTGGCTGTATCTGAGATGCTGACTAAAGAAATATATGCTACATGGTCCCCTAGGCCCCAGCTGCAGGCCAGAGACACCATTTGTACCACAACTGCTAGTAGGAAATGCAGACTTGCTTTCGTTTCCTCGCTGCTCACTCAATGTTGAGATCAGTTGTTGGCTGAGGAGGTCCATGGTAATCTGCATTCTCATAAGGGGCGTGTGTTTTGAGCAGAACTGGTATCTCCAGTGTTCCTAGAAGAAGTGGTAGAAACATTTCCAGGAAGGGTGTTGTAATTTGAACAAGCTCTAAACCTTTCACCATTCTGTTCAACATTCAACTCATTTTGGCTCTCTGGTGCTCCCTGTCTGCAAAATATCTGGGGATTGCCTCCTTCCAGTTAGGACTCCTGAGCTGAGGAGTCGGGGAGCTGTCGTGGTTGCTGCTCAGTGTGTTGCACAGGGGAACAGATTGCACTTCTCTGCCTCTGCAAAAAGAGGGAAGGAGGAAGAAGAAGGAATGTTTCACCGTCACATCCGTCATAGCTGTGGCTGTGGCAGTGCAGCATGAGTACCCTTCCCAGGCCCAGTGGCAAGCAGGTCAGCGTGAAATGCTTGGCCTACTGCCTCCTGCAGCAGTGATCAAAGCCTCATCCTGGGTTCATACATTCACCATGAGAAAGTGTTATCTGACCAATCTCCAGCAGTGATGCTGGTGCATTTGCATGGAGGGGAAAGGTGGGCTTTGGTCAGGTAATGCCTAGCTGCCTAGACATGAATGCTAAGAACATATGTTTTTATAGAGCAGTGGCAGAGCTGTCTAAAGGTTGTTTGTCTGCAACTGTTACAGACTTGGTCCTAATGAAAAATTAAGTCACCCTCAGATTTCTAGATGTTTTGTTGATATTTGTGGCTTTGCAACATCTCCTGCTGGAGTTTCTGCCCTGAAAAGTCATGGACTTTGAAAGTAGTATTGTTACCTCCTGTTGTGCCTTCTGATTCCTTCACATTGAAAACATAAGGGCATGTGCCATCGTAGATACAAGGTAGAGGAAAGGCTGGACTGAGCCTCCCCTCTCAGGACAAGTCTTAAAATAGCGTGGAGGTTCTGAGTTTCTCTTACCTAAGAAATGCGAGCTTCTTCTAGAGCTATGTGCGTGGTGAGTGAACAATGTGATTTGGGGACAGTAGCGTTTTCTGAGCCCATCTTCATCATGCTGGCAGTCAGAGCCAGTTGGGTGATAAATGGAGCTACAGTTGCGCTTTGGAGAATGTGCTGTCTTTGAGCAGTTAAGAGCAGCGCCATGCAGCTGGAGATCCTGTTGCATGGTACAGCTGCGGTTGTTCAGGCAGACTCTGTTCCTTTCCCTGTCACTACCCTTGCCTCTGCTCCTCAGTGTCCTCTTCTGCCCCTTCTTTGGTTCCCGTTTTCTGGTTTTTATTTTGGTCTGTTTTGTTTGTTGTTTTTGTTTTTCTTTTACTTTATCTTGCACTATTTTACTTTTTTATTTTATCTTTGGATTTTGCTTCTTCCAACGTACCCATCTCCCTCATTTTTTGTTTGTTTTTGTTTAATTCCCGTCATTCCTTTAGACCACCAACCTGGCTCCCACCTCCTCCAGTGCCACTATTTCCTTAGCCAACCCCGAGGTCTCCATACTAAATTACCAATCTGCACTCTACCAGCCCTCAGCGGCATCCATGGCTGCGGTGGCCCAGCGGAGCATGCCCCTGCAGACAGGAACAGCGCAGATCTGCGCCCGGCCCGACCCCTTACAGCAAGCTCTCATCGTCTGCCCACCAGGCTTCCAAGGTAGGTAACAGCCTCACCAGGTCTTGGCTAGTCACTGCTCCCTCCCCACTGCGGTGTTTCATCTACCTCTTGTTGGAAGCAAGCTTTCTTTGGTGCAGTAGAAAAAGTGCTGGCCTAGTAAATCAGAGCAACGAGGTTATTGCAGATGGAAATGTTTGCAACAGTGGAGGATCTTGCAGGCATCTCCATCATGAGTTGGAGTTCTGAAGGAAGTCTCAGCATCAGGAGGGTGGTCTAAAACAATAGGACAGATTCAGAAGGGGCTGGGGAAGAACATGTGATATTTGTCATCCTTTACCCTGAACAGAGTTTGAGGCTGTTCTGCCTCACTTTGGCAAACTTGAAAACTTTCCCCTACAACAGTGATAAATCAGTACGTAAATAATGGGTTCATCACTTCTCAGTGATGTAGTTGTTAAAAGGGGAACTCAGGAGATTAATTCAGCAGGGACGGTGGTGCTGGTGGAGTTGAGGGTTTGACCTCATAGCAGATGTTCATGACTGTTTATCAGTACAATTCCTTCAGCTCCAACCCTGCTTCAAATAGCTCTGCCTGTGTATACTGGTAGCAGGCACCACATTGTCAGGCAGCTTGGGTGAAGATGAGATGTAGCCACTTGTCTTTCTTTTGACTGTACATGCTGTAGCAATTTGGAAAAACTAGCTAGGTATCTGTAGGAAGTGGTCTAAATAGACCTTGGTTCAGCTGGTGCAACTTCTGCTCTTCATTTCTACAAGCCTGCCTTTGGAGCAGTCTCTAGGCACTTGTTAAATGTTCTGCAGGATTATCAAAGCTCTTTTGAACTAGTGGAGTTCAGCTAGACCTCTTCTACGTAGTTAAAATGCATCTCAAGGGTTTGACTTCAGAAATGCGTTGCTAGAATATGTAAGCTAACATCTTCCACTTGCTGTCTTGAGAAAGTTCTAAAGTAGAGGAGATAGCACAGGCCCTGCCACGTGCTAACGTGGTGGAGAGAGAAGCTTCCTCCAGCTCAGTTAGGCTGAGTCAGCAGTGATTGGGGTTTGGGCTGTGCTAGATAACATGGTCAAATCACAGCCTTTTAAATACAAGTCCTGAGAAGCTGTGCAAGAGAAAATCACCTACCCCATCGAGGCTGAGTGATTATGTAGTTCTGGATTCCCATCCCACTTTGTTCTAAAGAAAACATTCTTGCAAGGCAGTGGGTTTTGGCTGGCAAGAACCGTTTTCTATTGTCAAGCCAGAGAATGTGTGGACAGATAAGCCATTCCCTCCCCTCTCTTATTTTTCTCCCTACAGACATTGTATTGAAATGTCTCCCACTTATTTGAGATACCCTAAAAATGTGAACTCAGTTAATCCCTTAACATCTTTGCAAATGTCTTTTCCTTCCTCTTATATATGTATCACATTTAATGGACATCTTTGGGCTGGGGTAAAATATGTGAGACTCCAAGAGCCCAATTTTTCAGAGGGACTGAATGCTGCAATTTAAGTGGGCATCAGCGAATGCTTTTAGGCACCTCTGAAAAGCAGACCCATGTTCCGAATAATTTTGTCGATGGCTAATGCTGTACCTTCTGTGCTGGTGGAACAGGGTTACAAGCCTCCCCTTCGAAGCATGCTGGGTATTCAGTTCGGATGGAGAACGCCGTTCCCATTGTCACTCAGGCGCCTGGGGCCCAGCCTCTTCAGATCCAGCCAGGACTCCTCGCACAGGTAAGGAGTTCTGAAGCACCAAGCTTGGCAGATATTATTTGTGGTGTTCAGCTCTTGGGGGCTGAGGAGGGTAGTTTTATCTGAGGGCGTTCTGTGGTGCAGTTCGGAGACTTGGGCAGCCATAGAACGGTCTCCAGCTATCTCCAAAATGTCCAAACCTCAAGTTCATTGTTCAGCTGAAAGGCTGTGTCAGAGTTGCAAAAGTCTCCGGAAAGACGTTCTTTCCTTCTGGTTGTCCAGTGGAATCAGTGGGAAGCCTTACGGGAAGCTGTGTCAGGCCCCTGCTAAGGAGGAACAGGTAGTAACTTTCCTGCATCCCCTTGAACTCATGGTCTGAGTGGTAGTTTGTGTCCAGGAGCTGTGCTGGTGAATTGCATGCTGCCAAGAAATATCTTTAATGCTTTAAGTTTGCACCCTTCTGCTTTATGAGGTGCCCCTCTGCTCTTTAAGTTATGAGAGACATGTAGGGGGCAGAGGCAAGGGCCCCACGGACAAGGAGCTATCTTCGTCAGCAGCACTTGTTGGCACAATTGTCCAAAACGCACTTGCATATAAAGCATGGTTCCTCCTAGGATAAAAAAATACAAATGAGAATGGGTAGCATGAATCACATGCGCATCCTAAAGGGGAACCCCAGATCCTCAAAAAAGAGGAGCAGCTCATTCCCATTACTCCTTGTGCTGGCTTCAGTGAATTGCCCCTACTTAGTAATAAGTTGTGCAGCCCGGAAAAAATGACCTACAGGTCAAAACTCATGCCTCTGACTCCGGATTGGTTATCTGCCATGCCTGCATTAATGCCAGTGTGTCCATGGGCAGTCAGCTACCAGCAGACTTCCAGGTTTATGCCAGTGTGTGGCATTGCTGGGGTGAGACTGTCAGTGCAATGATCTTTCTTTGGCAGCTGCCTGTTGCGCTTATCTGGTGAAGATGGATCGAAACACAACTTGCAGTCTGAATGATTTCCATTAGCTAATGTGCCCTACCCCTTCCCAGTAGCAGTCTTTGTTAAAGGGCTGTCTGAAACATCAAACCTATCTCTCTTGCAGCCTGTTGTTACAACCTGCGTGGGCTCTCTTGCTTGGTAGGAAAGGAGAGTCGTAGGGACAGGCGCAACAAAAGAAGCCATCTATGCAGGCACAGTTGTAAGCACCTATTGCTTGTGCAAGAAGTCAGTGGGTGAAGGAGGTGACAGGGCTTTGCATGCCCTGCCATTCTGCCAGATCTCCTCAGGTGTGCTGTTACATGGGGCTAGAAGGGGTGAAAGTCAGGTCTGAAACATCTCAAAGGCAGCAGGATCCTGAAAGATCTCAGGGCCTCTGGCTACCTCTTTTTTCTTGAGGTGTTCTTGGGGTCACCACACAATCCATGGGAGGGATTGTTCAGGAGGAGCTTTGCTACCAGATTCTGTGCTGCCCCTGCTCCGTGAATTCCCATTTCATGGGCTGCCCCTCTTGTAATTTCTGCTGATGTTTTATTCACTGTCACTTCCACAAGGGAATTGAAGCTGTTTCTGAGAAACACTCCTCACTTGCATAGATTTTTATTTATTTAATAGAAGAGAAGCAGTCTGCCTGTTGATATATCTGCCTGTCTCATGCAGTGAGAAATGCTAGCTGCTGCTCTGATGGCAAGGCACTCTGATTGATGCCGGTGGCATCTGGTGTCCGTGGGCCTTGCTCAGTACAGGCTGAGCAGCTGGTCTGATAAACAAATCTGTACCCAATTCCAGTTTCCTGAATGGAAAAACACAGCTTCTTTGTAATGCATTGTAGTCACATCTGATCTCTGACCGGCTGTGTGTCTCTCTCCCAGCAGAGAGCTATTCCTCTCATGCACAGCTGCTTATCTAATGCTCTTCAGATTGGACTGTGTGACTGCTCCAGCTACTAGAGGGACTGTCCCCAGCAGAGAGCGTAGTGCCTCCAGAGCCCACTTCTGTTTTTCCACCCAACTTATTTATCCCCCTGATCAGGCATGATGCTGCTTGTTGTGCTCCCAGCACTGTTTTAGTGCCATCAGGCTTTTTCCCCTGCCCAGCGCGCAGCAAAGTTGGCTGCGCTTGCCCGCATGAGGATGTCTGTGGCTGGTAAAGCCTTAATGCATCCCAGCACAGCCAGCATCCAGCTCTCCCTGTGCATTTTGTGCAAGACTAGCAGTCCTAGAGGAGGGACAGGGGAAGGAGCTCCAGAAGCTGGAGAGACCCCAGGCAGAAGCAGGGATGGATTTTGAGCATCATGTCTGGCAGCTGTGTGTCTGCAGCCTATAGCATGGAGCTTGACAGAACCTTCAAGATACAGAGCCAGTGGCTAAAGTAGCTTTCTGTAAAAAAAGGTAATTTGTTGCTTTTCTGGGTCTGTTTTCACACTCTCAAGCAAGTGTGGTCCACATCCCAT
Organism: Nestor notabilis; assembly: GCF_000696875.1. Classification (NCBI taxonomy): domain Eukaryota; kingdom Metazoa; phylum Chordata; class Aves; order Psittaciformes; family Psittacidae; genus Nestor; species Nestor notabilis. The sequence goes on along the minus strand of NW_009943093.1, from coordinate 18,345 downwards.
GTGCAGAGACCAGTGAAAGGATCCTGTCTTTACTAATAGCTCTCTGCAGCTTCAGATCTCAAAAGAGACAAAGCTGTACAGTTTTCTGTCAGGCTTCCATGACGTGACCCAGAACTGTCCCCTGTCCTTGAATAATGCCCCGAATTCTTGATTTTCTCTTCTTTTAACTCCTTCTCAACAACACTTCTTCTCATGGACGTCCTGCCACCAGCTTTCAGAACAAACACGCTTACTCCATTAGTTGTTCTGGCTCTACATAGAAAGCACAAGCTCCATCACACTGGGGGACCTGCCACCTCTAAAGTGCAGGGCCCAGTGCAGCAGCAGCATGATTTCACAGTAATGCAATAACTGAGAACAGGCTGCGGCTGCTGGCACAAGCCCCCCGTGTGTAAGCACAGCATACTGTGCTAGTGGATCAGCCTAGACAAGTCTTATCTGCAGATTAAATGATTCAGTGGTCCTTATGTAATAAGTGAGGAATTTGTGCCTGGACCCTGACACTGCATCTGAATTCATGCACTGCAGTTCTGAAGGGAGCTTAGATTTGTTCAGTTCTCTTTCCTGAAAAGGGAGGAAGCAGTTTTCTCTGCAAGTAAATCCAGGTAGTCCCCTGGGACTGACTGCAACAGTAGTTCAGTCTCCTCTTTTAAATCAAAGCTGGGGAAAAAAGAAAAGGGAGAAAAAAGCTTTTTTGCTCCCTGATCTTTCTGTGTCTTTGCTTCCTCTTCGTATCTGCTCCAAGCAGCACCAGTCCGTGGTTGTGGGTCCTTAGATGAACAGCTCTCAGGAGCCCTGTGCCAGTCCATCCTTTGCAGATTGCAGATGTTGTTGGGAGGTCTCACTGAGCAGTCTTTTCATCTACCTTAGCAACATAGAAAATTAGAAGACAGTCAAACTTTGGAGCTAAACTGGGAAAAGCTGGAGTTTTTTGAAGGGGGGTGGTGCTTTTGTTGTTTGTTCTTTTTTTTTGCTGGGGAATAGGGAGGGAGTCATGGGGATAGGTAACAGGATTCTTGTGAGGACAGAGATGGGGACAAATGCATGCCTGGAAGAAGCCTCCCCTCTAAAATTTAGCCTCCTTAGAGCTGTGAGATAACACAATAGGAGTCCAATATAGTAGTGCTGGCTGGGACTAAGGAAGGCCCTGCATTCCCCAGCCCTGTCAGTTGGAAGCTGTTGCAGCCGCCTTCAGGCAGCACATAGGAAAGAAAGTTTCCTAAGTCAAAACCCAACCATCTGACTCGTGTGTGGAGTCACCAGAGCAGGACAACCTGAGTCATGCCTGCGGCAGCACAGCTGGAGGGATGGTTGCATAGCAGAGTGATGGCTCAACTCACAGCGCAGAGATTTCCATCCCTATAAGGGGGCCACCAGACCCCTGTTGTCTTTTCTGATCCTTGAAAAGTTAATTCTCATTTTTAGATCCTTTATGTTCCTTAAGGTCTTGTTGGGGTGGGAAGGGAAATTGGCTGTAGGAGGGGGGGAAATAACAGTGAGACTATAGTGCCCAGCTGATCTGGAGAGTCAAAATTAAAAGGTGTTAAAGAGTTTGATGCTTGGGTTGAAATGCCAACCAGGTTTGATCCCTCCCATTGCTAGTTTAAAACACAGCTGGTGCTTTGGGTGGCAGGGATATTTTTTCCCTCTCCTTTGAGCTGTCTGTATTGGTAGATTTTACTGCTTTTACAGTGGCTTCCTAGTAGTATTTGTCATCTACGACTGAAAAGTGGCAAGAGCTAGGTAGTATGACCATGACTGTTAGTAGGAGCCCCCGCTGAGTATGAACCACCACTCACACTTGGTGTATGATGCCTCTTGTTAAGAAATTGTTTTCCCTCTGTCCGACAGCAAGCGTGGCCCAGTGGCACTCAGCAGATCCTGCTCCCTCCGGCCTGGCAGCAGCTGACTGGGGTGGCCACCCACACTTCTGTCCAGCACGCCACAGTCATCCCAGAGTCCATGGCGGGCACGCAACCACTGGCAGACTGGAGGTAAACTGGAGGCACATGGAGCCTCCCAGGAGTACCACTGGTGCTGGAGGAGGCGGGAGGGATGGGGTCTTGTGAGGCTGCAGAGCCAGTAGGGAGAAGGGCAACCCACCCATCTAAGAGCTATGAGCAGCTTCTCTATTCCCCATTCTTGGAGTGCTGTGCCCATGCTGCTCCATTCAGTCACTTCCCGGGGGGAAACGCTCCATCTGGGGGGGACTGGAAGCCCAGCAGGCCCGTGGAGGCGGGAGCCTCAGTGAAGGCGGTGGGAGCCTGTGGAAGGCATGTCAAACGTGTGCACGTGTCCCCACCTTGCAGGAACAGCCTAGCCACTACAACCCCATCATGCAGCAGCCCGCGCTGTTGGCCAGCCACGTCACTCTCCCCGCGGCACAGCCCGTCAACGTGGGTGTCGCGCACGTCATGCGCCAGCCACCCGCTGCCGCCACCTCCGCCAGGAAGAGCAAGCAGCACCAGTCGGCACCCCGGTGAGTGCCGCGGCTCCCAGACACCGTCCCAGAACCTGGGTGGTTCTGAATGCAGCCCTGCAGTGCAGGAGCGCTGATGAGGGGGATGTTCGCTGACACCTGTGGGGCAGAATAGTTTGTTTTGTGGCCCACAAGTGGTTAGACAGCACTTGTTGTGACTTCGGGCTCTTTGCTGCTTCACTTCTTCCATATACAGGTCAGGAGAGAGGAAGGGCTAAGAGGCAGTCACGCACATTTTATACCCAGTGAGCATCATTTCGTGCAGGAGTTAGTGGCTGGAGGGGATGCAGGATGGGATACTCAGGACCTGTTCATATGTCTTGTTATGCAGCTGTGATTTCCTGAAGCCTTGCAGTCACCATAGTTAAAACAGTAGTTATATTCTCAGGTCAGCGTGGAGCAGTGCCCAGTTGCCACATGTATTCTTCCCACATCATCTCAAAGAAGCACTTCTGAGGTTCAGTGTCTGCATTTCCACAGAGTGGTGCACCTCTGGGTGTATCTTCAGGAACATGTGCCCGTGTGTGCACGTGAGATCTGCCCTTTCAAAAGCAATGGGATGATGACCTATCTTCTGAGCTTTAATGCCATGCAGAGTGGAGGACTGGGGTGGCTTTAAGCCACCTTCCAGCTCTCTAGCTCCCTGTGTTCAGCAGTACGCTTCAGCAACAGATAACCATCGCTGGCCTTTTTAGAACCATGGCAGCATAAATCAGGGACCATTTTATAAGGAGGCAGTCCTTAGACACCTGAATCTACCAACTCTCCATAGAAGACTGAGGTTGGGTTCATGCTATGTTATGTGGCACAACTCACAAATGGTAGGATGATCGCAGTGCCTGCCACAGCACTGAATCTTGGCCAGAGGACAAGGCTGTTTAAGATGTATGTGCAGTTGTTCTGGGGAAAATCCTCTGGGCTCTGAAATTGTCACATTTCTTTGAAAAACTCAGAACAGTGCAGAGGAAGAACCGAAATGGGTCACCCCTTGTGCACTGGCAGAATAAGAGGAGCTTGTGGTTTTACTGGGTGACTGGACTGGAGCCAGAGGAGGACTGAGTTCACAACCAGTTTGACTCTAGTTAACAGGCCACTATTTAAATCCTTCCTTTTTTCTGCTCCCAAATGTTGCATTTACTTTGGGTGGGCTCCAGCTGTCTTAGTTCATTCCCAATGTAGAAAGGCAGCTACATCCTCAGCAAGCCAGCAAAAGAGAGCGCCTGTTGCAATCGGTGTGCCTGTTCAGGGCTTCCCCTTTCCCTTCCTTCTCCTGGGGCAGGGTGGCAGCATCCAGGAGGAACTGGACACTTTCAGAGCAAAGGGTTTCTACAGCTTCATTAATAGTGACGCTTTTATAGCCAAATGAGGAGCATCCTCCTTTGGAGAGGAGGGTACTCCACGCTGCTCATTGGTATTCAAAAAGCACTGCAAATGCTACTGTGCAGCCATTTGTTATGCAAAAGACCCTGTGTAAGTTGGTATAGTGCGATAGGTCCAGCGTGACTTCCTTGTGATGGATGTCACCTTTTCCTTTTGTTAGCTTTCAGGCCAAGCTGAACATGCAGCCCAGGCCTCAGCCCCCCTGTAGAACAAAACCAGAACTTTGGGGCTTTTTCATTTCTGAGTCTGCGAATGTTCTGCAATAAGCAGAAGAAGGAAATACAAGAAAGAAATAAAATGTGGGAAATGAGTGAAATGGGCTTTAGTCAGTGTGCTTTGGTAAATATCCCGTCTGCAGACCTGTGCTGCACGGTTTGGTGGACAGGTTCTGTGTTCAGATCCCTGATCCAATGGGCCCTTTCCAACTATCAGGCAGGGAAGCAGAAGTAGGAAGGCTGGGAAAAATCCTAGGACTTGAGAATGTTTTTCTCTTGCATAATAAAAAGATTGTTCTTTTCTTTCTGATTTATATATGCTGTATCTGCCTCATATAGGAGTGAAATGAAACTTGAGTATGTATCCTCTCATCTACGTGCACCCATCCATGGGACTCCACTACCCTAGAGGATGAAGCATTGGGCAGGAAATCTTTATTGAAAAGATGCTTAAACAGAAAATTAAGTTTTCAACTGAGAAAGGCAATTTTCCTGATAAATGGCTGGTGTTTTCCACAAAAAATTCTAATTTTACCATTAGTTTTTTTCTGGCCAAAAGATATCTGATCATGATGCATCCATGCAGGATACAGGAGAAGGGGGTTATTAGAAAGGGAAAGCATACTGAGCCTGCCCGTGTTTTGTATGTCTGTGCTGTGTGACTGACCTCTACCTCCAGTGCAGACTCCTGGGAGGCAGCATTTCTCATTTGGAGATTTCTAGGGAAAACAAAATGGAATTTTTTACTACAAGGAACTACTTTTCAGCCAATTATATGAATAAAAGTCACGTGAGGCAGTCTGTCCTTTCAAGAGGACTATGACAAGTTTGAAGTTTTCCTAGATTCCATACATTGGTGCCATTGAATCAGACACCAGGAATCGAAAGCCATGGTGATGGGCAACTTCGGGAAACCGAGTTTTGACTACCTACCTTTCCCATTTCCAGAAATGCATCCACCTATGAAGTTTCATCCTCTCAGTCCATCAGCTCACCTCAGCGTTCGAAACGAGTGAAGGAGAACACGCCTCCCCGCTGTGCCATGGTGCACAACAGCCCTGCCTGCAGCACCTCCGTCACGTGCGGCTGGAGCGATGTGGCCACCAGCACCACGCGGGAGCGGCAGCGGCAGACGATAATCATTCCCGACACCCCTAGCCCCGCTGTGAGTGTCATCACTATCAGCAGCGACACAGATGAAGAGGAGGAGCAGAAGCACGCACCCACCAGGTGAGCAGTGGCTCTCTGCTCTTTTCTGTGTGCCAGAGAGAGAGTCAGAGGCAAAGAAGTGCTGGAGCATCCCAGGAGAGTGTCCCTGGACCTACAGTAGGGTCTCAGCACCCAGGTCATCTTTCATTTAAGAGGAGGTGTGTTGGAGGGCCTAAAATACTAGCTGAGGACTCTGCAGACTTAGGTGATGTTTCTTACCATGCTGTACATTTGCTGTGTGAGCTTGGGAAGTGTAGTAGTCTCTCTGTGCCATAGTCTCTCTAAGAGGAAATAATAGTTCTCTTTATCTCACAGGACTGTTGAAAGGAGACTTTAAAGATCCTGTGGTGATCAGCATCTTTAAGTCAGAAAGCTGTTTAAAATGAAGGCAAAAAGAAGGGCTTGGAAGGAAGGTAGCTTAAAATTGCCTTTTCTCTTTCTGAGTGATCCAGGCATCTATAAATACCATTAAATGATACCTTCCATGTGTGCTCTTTACCCTAAAAAGGTCCTGAAAAACAATTAGTGGCTGTGTCAGAGGGTTGCTCAGTTACAATTGTGTTGCCAAAACATCCTTCAGGTGTTGTAAAAAGTGCAGAAACTGGTTGTGTTTTGACTGACTCTGCAGAGAGGTGTAGATGAGGCTATAAAGACTATGGTTGCTGAGTTTTCTACGCAGAGAATTAACTCACCCGAGTGAACAGTGCAGCCCAGAACCGCTGCCACTGCTGATCATCTGCTGTGGATGAGAGAGGACTTAATTTTCCAGGACTGTTTTTTCAGCACCTTTCATCCCATGCAAGCATTCTAGGTTACCCATCTGATGCCAGTCACAAGATATCACTCTGCTTCACAAGTTGTGGAGAAGTAGCCTTGCAAGCAGCTGAATAATTACTCTATGTTGGTAACTGAGCTAGGAATTTTTTTAACCTCATCCCTCCAGTATTGTTGAGAGAGAATTGTTTTTATTTATTTAGGATGTGCTCAATGGCAGATTTTCCTTTAATCACTGCAAATATCCATCTGTATCTCTGCACTGAAGTGATAGATGGAGCACTGCAAATGTGCACAGAACAAATGAGATTCATTTGGCCTCAAGGAGCTAAAAATGTGTAAAGAGAAGACATGATTCAGGCACTCAGGGCTGCAATTTTGACCTGCCTCCTTACAGCCACCACTGGTTCCCATTCCCCTTCTCCCTGCCAGTGGACTCCACTGGGCAGCAAGAGCTTAGTGCCTCTCAAATTCAGGCTTGCCATGAAGCCAATGTTTATTGTGGAGAATTGATCACAGGATAGCATAACATATTTCACTTAAAAAAAAAACACAAACCATACCATAGTCCTTAGTTTGGTAGTGAGAAGAAAGTGTGTTTCCAGAAAGAGTTGAATGAAGGTCAGAATGGAAGTCAGGTGGACTATAAATAAGGAGTCTCTTCCAGGGCTCTTAGAGAAAAGGAAGGGCAAGATGAAAGAGATGCTGAGAACTAAGGTGAGGTGGGGCAGCATGAAGAGGGCAGGTGTCTCAAGGGTTATGGTTGCTATTTGCAAGCACGTTTACCTATGGTGCTGATCCCAGGCTTTGGGAAATTATGTGCAAATACTTAAGCTTACTGTCTGGATACCGTCTTGGGTTCAGGGCGGGGTGGAGGGAAGAGCTCGGATCCCGCAGTCACTTCAGCTAATGTTTGTCTCCTCTGCTTTGCTACCATTTGACCAGTTTCTTCACTCGGCACCTCTCCAAGGAGCCAGACAGAACAAAGTTCTGGAAAGTGTCTGGAAATCAAGTTGGGAGTTTGGGATATTTAAATACTCAGGCAAGGTCTGCCAAGGGGTTAGGAAAGTAATCCCAGGAGCTAGACTTACATAAACGAACTGGCTTTGATATGACTAAAGCATATTCAGGACATGTTCCTGCCTGGGATCAGATCGCTGGCTACTTTTTGTATCCATATGGCATATCTATACAGAGTGCCATGGTGCCAGCATTCCTTGAAGGCCAAAGCTTAAGAGCTAGATTTAATTTCTGAGCCATGTAGAGGCATTTTGCATAGACACAGGCTGTTGTCAGGCACCTTTTGGAATTCCAGAGTGAGTTAAATTGCCTGTGCAGATGTAACCAGAACGAGTGGAGAATTAAGAGGCAGAGATACAGATGGAAAACGGCATGTCCAGAATGAGAATTTTTGGTTAAAGTCTCTGGAAGAATGAAATCAACTTGCCTTTTGACCTGGGCAGATCTAAGACCAGATTCTCAGTTGGACTAAGAGTGTAGCTTCCAGTCAAGGAAGCTGTATCAGCATTTAATGCCAATGAACTTTGCATTGTCGAGGCCAAAGTCGAGGTCTTTCTCACTGAAAGCATGTCATATTTAGGAAAATACCTCCAAGTTTTCTCACTCACCTATTTTTTTTTGCTCCAAGAAAAATGTGAGTGACAGTGAAGTATGTGCTTTAACGTATTCAGGATCTGAGTCGAAAACAAAACTGTGTGAAGAATGCATTGTCTCACCCATGTTTATGCAAATATTACCCTATTGGGCAATAGCTGTGGTGTGGGGTGAAAAATAAGGAATGACTTGGAATGTGCTATTAGTCACATCCTAACAATATTAGCTTTTTCTAGATTAGACTACAAAATCATATGGCACTTGACAGATCAAAGTTAATTGCCTGGTCCCATCTTATTGATAGCAGTGATATCTCTTCACTGACATTCGATCAGCTCCTGAATTTGCTACAGCATTTCCTTCTTTTATTTCCTGTGGGGTTAGAAATTTCTCTTTGACCCGTGAGACTAAAAATGTTTATTTTATTGATTGCTCAGCACAGAGAGATTAGAGCTGCCTGTGGTTGTGAGAAGTAGTAAATCCTTCGATGATGTAAGAGTTCGTAAGTCTCAGTTTAAGAAGGACTGGTAATGCTGATAAAATATGATACTGCTGATGCAGTGAAGGAGCCCTACAGCTTGGATTTACTCCAGCAGAAAAGCATCTCTGTAATACCAGAGCAGTAGAGAGAGCCTTTGTTGTACAGGGGATGCAGATTTTTTATTGGCAAAAGAAAAATCTGAAGAATTTGATGTGATACAGGCAGAATTTTCCTCTTCCTAATGAAGAGCTCAGTTCTTCAAGTGGGATGCTTAATAAAATACCAGCCAACCAAGCAGGCAGGCCAGCACATTGCTCATTCATTCTTCTTAAAACCAGTAGTCGTCTGAAAATGTTAGGTTCCTGTTGGTAAAGGTGCTGGGGAGGTGCTGGATGACCTGCTTGATGGAGCCTTGTCAAAGGGGGCCATCTGCTGGGCCCCAGCTCCAGCCTGGGGCAAAATCACCAAGGAGGGACTCAGGTACAGCTCAGCAGGGACTGTCCTCAGAGAAATGGTCAGAGATTTTCAGGGGCAAATTCCTGATTGAAAAAGTCAGTTTGTCAAAACCCAGGGGTACATTTTGTAGGCTATGTTGAGATTTTTCTGGCAGTATCCCAAACACACTGAAATCTGGGGAAACTGCAAAATGTTTTGACTTCCACAAAAGAGAGAGAAAGTGTTAGGAGATTAAATAATTAAGGGGAAGATGCTCTTTTCTCATTTAATGGAGAGGGTTGGGTTTTTTCCTTTGAAAATGTAAGCAAATAATATGAAAAAACCCGAAATGCCCAAAATAAAAAGGGAACATTTTTACTGAATGAAATTGGTTTTGCCTGGGTTTTGATGCCTTAAACTTTTGCATGAGATACTTTGTCCTGTAGAACAGTAGGGAAAAAAAAAAGACATATAAAAAGCATTATAGGAACAGGAGTGAATTTTTTTTCACCCTGTTTATTTATCACCAGTGAATTTTTAGACTTTCAATTCAGCATCCTTTACAAAGAGACTTTATAGGCCAAAGAGACATTTACTGCAGTGCTGTAAGATAATACCCTGATTGTTATTTATTCTGAAAAGGAGAATTTAGGTCTAACCATTACCAGTAAAAGACTGAAGAGAGTAACGAGAGAGTAGACTTGATGTTTTTCATATGAATTTATTCCTTTTAAGTTTCTTTACTTGCTCTTGCAAGAAAGTCAAGCAGACAGACAGACCGACAGTGCAACTGCAGCTGCAGTAATCGGAGCACATATTCAGCAATTAGTAGGGTTAAGTACTCCCCAGTAGCTTCACATGGTGCAGTGGTTTAAATGTAAATCCTCCCTTAATTAAATATTTCTGAAACTCAAAAGTGGAGAAAAATAAAGCAGCAACTTAAACACAGAGCAGAGAGGCACAAGTGCACCCTGGAATTGTGGCTAGGAGCTAGGGAGAGCACACATGGTCCTGCAGCAGGGATGCACCAGTGGTGCAGTGAGGGGTATTTCCACATCCTGCCAAGGGACACATCACACGTGGTGGCAGGAGGAAGGAGTGGAAGGAAAGGCAGTGGAGGTGGCTGTTGTAACATCCCTAGATGACTTCCCATCCAAGCAATGAGTGCAGCAGCCGAGGAAAATACGACTTTCATTCTTGAAGCAGTACAGTGATAGCCTTGAGGTGGGTGGTTTTGTGGATGCTTCCACTCCAAAGAGCAGGAAAGCTCTTCACTTCCTCACTGCCTGCTCTGGTATCTTAAATAACACCTCTCCAGCTTGATTTTCTATGGGATCCTTACAGTAATCAGTGTCTTCCTGGGCAAGAAAGACTGACCGCAGCTCTTGTGTCCGCATACTGAGTAACTATCCCACTGCCCGTCTTCACGGGCACAAAATTCTTGCAGGGTTTGGGTTCTTTTCCCTTTCTCTTAAGATTAAACTATACAGTGTATATTGTATGTTAAACTATACAGTATATGAGTCTCTGTGTGAGTCTCACCTTTATAACGGAGTTTAAGCTGGTGCAAGTTGTTACCTTACTCACGTCATAGTGCAATGGTGGTGGAGCCTACTTCAGAGGACTTTAATTCCCCTTATGCACAGGAATTGCTGACAAGCACAAACCAGGTGTTTTTGCCAAGTTGCTGGTGTGCAAGTGTAAGGGTCAAAATGCCATTCGTAATTCTCTTTTGACATTTAGCCTATTGTGGCTATGTTATGCTGTGCATAGTAATGCACTGACTCTGCATAGCAGTATGTTGACTAACCACAGTCATTTGGTGAAAAGATTGCTGCCTTCCATCTCCAGAAGGCACACCGACATGCAGCTAATACTTAAAATAACAGAGATAGGCAGTAGCCCTCTCAGCAAACCTTCAGCAGCAGGACCTTTACAACCTGCTAAGCAATTCAGTATATATGACTTAAATAGCTACAGCGTGTGCTGTATGGCCTAATAAAGTGGCCTCAGTGTAGTACTTGGTAATTATTTCTTGCCATCACAAATTCACAAAGAAGGTGAGAGCAGATTAACAGGTCAGGATGGAGGCTGAGCTGAAGAGAGGGGGCATGTTCTCAACACTGAGCTATGCATGGCATAAGATTTCAAAATGAAGAGAGCGATTGCAGTTGTAGTATGAGTTTTTGTTGGCTGACGCTACACTTTCCTAGAATAGGTGGATTATTCTGAAGCAGCAAATGAAAAGGTTGCATGTTCTTAAGTTTTCAGATGCCTGGAACAGAATTTTTGTGATGTGATGTAAAGCTGACATGACATGGTGTATATGTGCACCAGTTCAGAGGCACAGTTGTGCGATGGCTGCTTTCTTCCCCTAGACTAGAAGGCCCAGACTTTGAGAGCTGAAAGCCTCTGTTGCTGTAGCGTCAGACACACTGAAAGGTTTATATTACTTTGGGTGAACCACGTGCTGAAGAATTGCCCCACTAGACACCATTTGATTTTTCTGTGATTCTGAGTGTAACTTGGGATACTCGGGGAAAAAGGATTCTCTTCATGCAGTGCTGTCACATATCAAGCTTTTTGGGCTGGGCCTTTAGCAAGTAGAAATCATCCCAGGTTGCATTGTTACAACAGCTGCGGTTCCTGCCCTTGTCCCTGACAATTCAGATGGTTTCAACATTGTTTTAACACCTACTTGAGCATCTTCTTTTCCTTAATTTCCTCTCAATTTTCATTCTCAGTATTCCATTAACACTCTCTCAGGTGCCCACCTTAGCTTCTTGCCCATTGCCTGTGAACAAACAACTTCTCTTTACTCTGTCAGACTTTTTCTTGAGGTCTTTCCTTGCTGTGGGGAATAGGGACCCCCGTCCACCTCTGCTGTGCCCTCACGAGGGTGGCATACGTTAAAGAGCTGTCTCCAAGTCCTGCTTCTGCATGTTCAAAGGCACGGTCATGCTTTGTGTGTGCATGATGAACAGACATGAATTGTTTTGTGTCCAAGTTTGAGAACAAGCTCTTCAGGACCAGGTGGGAATGGGCTACCACTCATAAACTAATAACACACTTACAAAGCAATGCATGTTTTTCCAGCTGCTGCTCTGAGAAGGAGGATGCAGGTCCAGTCAGTAAGAGTTTAAAAGCCTTCCTGGCTTTTCAGGAAGGCTTTTACTGCTTTTCAGTCTGTGTACATGGATTTGATGCCACTTCAGTAGTCTGCCCCCCTCCCTCCTCTAGAGAATTAAAATACACCTACCCATATAATGCAGGCAGGGCACACAAGCTGACCAGGATCACATGGCGACTCTCAACACTACTAAATCATGTATGCTGCTGCTTCTGTACTTGCAGGAGGGAAAGCAATTGTCAGGCTTGGAGTGAGCTTAATAGGAAGGGAGCAAGACTTTAATAGTATTTTTCCGTGTAAGCACAAACAACCCCAAAAGCTGCAGCTGAGTTACAGGAATTCAGTAAGCTTGCTGAGTAGGCAAGTGCTGCGTCAACAGGTAAAAGCTCTCAGACCTGATAGTTTGTGAGCAGGGAAGGTGATATATCAGCCTGGACCTCACGCAGGTAACTCCTGCATTAGTGCAAGGTGGGGAGAGCAGCTGAGTCCTCAGGGCGAGCTGGAAGGAGGACATTTGCTGGCTAGCAAGAAGGCTTTGAGAAAGGGGAGTGCTGGCTTTTCTAGGTTGCATTTTCAGAAGTCCCCTTTTCAGCTTCATGTGTATCTTCAAGCCAGTGAACCAACTGATTTTCAGTATGACTTGGACCTTTGATGCTTTTGCAGTTCCCACCCTTAATCTCCAGGGCAGGCTATAGTACCGCAGGTGCCAAGCTCTGGGGGTGTGTGACCAGTCCCAACTGATTCCTCTGCCTGCTCTAACATCAGCCGCAGTTGTTACCTTTCCTAAAGACAAAAATCCAGCTGCTTTCAACGGGGCTCCTCATGCGCTTGAAATGAGGCAGCATGCTGAATCGAGAGGCTAATCACTTGGTCCCTAATCCTGCAAATATTTAACCATGTGCTTTAGCTCTGTTACTGGAATAGTCCAGCTGACTTTGGTGGATGACATAAAGCAGTAGTGCTGAGCACTTGCATAAGGCCTGGCGGGACCACAGCTCTGGTCCTGTTTGGTTTCCCATCCATGGAATGAGTTCACTATCCTGCTACAGTCTCTTTCTCTAGAAAGGTTTGGGTTTGGGATCACTTTTGGTTGTTTACCCAAACAGATCTACTTGATTTTCTTGTTGTAACCAGCTATAACACTTTGAAAGAGAAGGCTCCTGATGGCCCCTGCTTTGACAAGCCCTCAGTCAAATTGGTGAAAAATATGCCTATTCTAGAACAACAGAAAGCACAGAAAAATACCCTTCCAGTTCTACAGCTCAGCCTTCCCATGTCAAGTGTCAGCCAAGAAGAAATGTTTCCAGTTCAGCAGCTCAGCCACTTATGTAAGGAAGGCACTGTAAAAGAATAGCTAGACCTTATCAGTTGTCAGAAAACTCTTTAGTGACTTGATTTTTCTTTATAAAGTGTAATAACTGTCAGAGGTAGAGAATATATCTCTCTTCCCAACTGGCAGCCAAGGGTAGCTGCAAAGGGCAAGCAGAGTGGATACTCATAAATGTGTGATTACAGGCATTTCTGCTGAAGGAGAGAGGAATATTGATGCAATATTTGTCATTTTTATTGGCTTAATATTCTTCTTTTGTAGCACCATATCCAAACTGCTGTATCTTTCTTCACATACAGTAGTTGTCCATCTTTCCATTTCTAATCCAGTGCTCTCCAGCTCCTTGTGGAAAGCCAGAATATGAGGGTTTGCTGTTGTACATCTTCTCCCTAGAAAAGATCCCTACCCTGGCAAGGGTTGCTTTGACATTCCAGACTGCTGTGGAATAACTTCCCCTTCTTGTCTAACATATGCCCTTTTTCAAGTGTCAGTGCTTTAGGATAGCAGGGGCCTCTCGAGACGTATTTTTCACTGTGCATAGAACAGCATGTTCTTGTGTCCTCTTCAGGGCACACCAGGATCCTGTGATGATAGCCCAGGGAAAGTCTGTGTGATGGTAACTTGTTTGTGAATGCAGCACCCAAGGTGTTCTTTAATGGAGGAGATGATAGCTTTTCAATTACAAGTCTTGGGAGCGAGGTGGTGAGTTGCAGTTTGTGAATGTTGATGGAGAGACTTTGGGATGGACAAATTGAAGGGACCCACCAGTGCTGCTCCAGCACTGGGAGAGATAAGGCAAACAATGTCCTTGGAAGGAAAAGCATTCTCAATACCTGCTCTGCCTTTCCCTGGATAAGAAGCAATGCTGAGATGAGGGAACAAATGGCTCCATCACAGAGTAAGATGGGATTAATCAGCCATTCCCATGACTGGACCAGCCAGAGTGAGCGAATGGAGAGGACCTTCCACGGGAAAAGGATCTCTCTTTTTAAGGTGCAGACTCAAGAAGTTAGGAGATGGATTCCTTTTTCTTCATAACATTCCTGTTCCTGTTGGGGCTGTTTCCACCATTAAGCCTAATTACTTAGCTTTTTATGTGCTATCCATTTCTTTTCATCATTTTAAAAACTTCAGTTGCCATAACAACATAATGCAATCAGTGAAACATAGCAGCTATTTTCTGTAGTCAAGGTCTGTGCACTGTCAAGGATGTGAGCCATTTAAGCAAATCTTCACCATCCCCCTTCCTCCTTCCTTTTTCTCAGTCTCTCTTTTTCTCCCTAAACAAGCTCATAACAGGAAGGAGAAACCATCAGGAATAATTAGACACAATAGCAGAGCAAATCCCAATCGTACTGATGCAGTCTAGTCTAATGAACTTCTAGTGCTAATCTTAGAAGTGTTGATGTTCCTTTTTAATCACTTTTTTGATGTCATAGATAGATTAGCTGCAGCAGGACCTTGATAATCCACACGAGAGTCAGGAGACCCAGTGCCTGTTCAGAGAAAGAAAAGAAAGCCAAAAGCATTACATACTTTGCTCATTTTTCATCATTTGTTCCTCAGCTTCACACGCTCATTGCGAACGTGTGCCCATTGTACCATATTGGTAAATAGAATGGAGTGCATTTTGTAGATTCATGGGATTTAAGCATGCGAAGTCGTAGCATCTGTTATTAAATCATTGCTGGAACGCTGGGAGAAACCACCACGTTTTTGTGTGGGTGGCGAGACTTGCAACAAAGCATAGTATAACTGCTGGGCTTCTACTGCACACGTATATAAAAAGCAGACTGAAAATATATCTGGCAGTCTGGTTCAGTGCTATTCTAAGCAGGCTGAATGTAAGATCTATGCACAACGTCTTGCTCACTCCTTGACCTCCACAAAGGCTTTCCTGGAATAGCAACGAGTGAGTTTTGAAGCCTGGGATTTGGCTTAAGCAACCTGTCTCTGGCAGAGGACAGAAGAGTGTACCATGCCTTTATG
The DNA here is from genome assembly GCF_000696875.1 of Nestor notabilis. Classification (NCBI taxonomy): domain Eukaryota; kingdom Metazoa; phylum Chordata; class Aves; order Psittaciformes; family Psittacidae; genus Nestor; species Nestor notabilis. Next base: position 3,309 of record NW_009943093.1, on the reverse strand, counting down.
GAACTAGTCCACCACAGGCAGAGTCTTCTGGTGGCTTCTGAGTCCGTGGTTGCCCATTCAGTCTTCCCACTTTTGTGCTTGTGTTCCAGCACCTTGTCCAAGCAAAGGAAGAATGTCATCAGCTGTGTCACCGTGCATGACTCCCCCTACTCCGATTCCTCCAGCAACAACAGCCCTTACGCCGTGCAGCATCGCGCAGGGCAGAATAACGGGAACGCCTACGACACCAAAGGGGTTCCAGAGACTCACTGCAGTGGGAACCCCCGAACGATCATCGTGCCACCACTGAAAACCCAGGCCAGTGAGGTGTTGGTAGAGTGCGATAGCCTGGCACCAGGTAAATTGCACCTCTTCCGTCAAGACAATTAGTAAGAAATAAATGATTTATCTTGGAAGAATCTCATTGTTCGGTTTCATTTTGTTTGTTTGTTTGTTTTGTTTTGTTTTCCAAAGAAACCGTGCTCCTGCCCTTCTCTCAAGTGACACATCTGTTCTTGGGAGCCATATAGCATTATTTATATGCCCTGGTACACTCAGGAGTCACGGGGGCAAGTGTCAGTCCCAGTTACTTCTGTACAAACCCAAGAACAGAACGCAGCCTTTAGATCAACATTTGACATGAAAGGCTCCCAAATGCAAGTGTGAACCTTTGCTGCCTGGCCTTTACTTTAAAACGGGTGAGAGATTGAAAGCACGTGTTCATTTTCATCCAAACTTGTTGACGTTTCTGGGAAGAACATTTCTTAGGATCTTCATTATGGACCAATGAGGTTTGCTCCTCCTGAGCCTCTGCAATGCTAGATAGTACAAAGTGTTGAAAAGGGGCTTATGGTGGAAGTCTGGCCTGAAGCAATTGGCTTTGAGCTACTTGGCAGTCCTTTCTTTTGACGCACTGCTTGTGAACACAAAGGCTCAGAGGGTGAGCTCCCCACTAGCTCCTTCTCCCTCCCTTCCTACTCACCATGAGGTCAGCCAAGCCAGGGCTTTTTTGTGCTGTGCACACTATACTTTCCTTCCTCTCCTTGGGATTTGTACCTGCATTGTACAGTTCTGCTGGCAGAAAAGTTTCTCGCACTTCTGAAAGATCTGTAAAGCCTTCTCCAGGCCCGGTTTGGGTACAGGTATCGGGTCTGCTTGTCTGCCTCTAGGATAACAGTCTGGCCATGTATATGAACCACTGCAGAGGTATTCTGTTAATTAAGAGAAACAGTTTTCTTATCCTGCTTCTGTTGTATGTCTCCTCCCAAAAGCCACTCTGGAGGAGAGATTCAGTGAGGAAAAAGGTAGGGTGAGCAATTAAAGAATGTGATGTAAGCTACAAATGTGTTTCCTTTCCTGGCACAGTCACCACCAGTCACCACTCATCCTCCTACAAGTCCAAGTCCTCCAGCACCGTGACCTCCACCAGCGGTCACTCTTCAGGGAGCTCGTCTGGAGCCGTTGCCTATAGGCAGCAGCGACCAGGAGCACATTTCCAGCAGCAGCAGCCTCTTAATCTAAGTCAGGTAAGTCAACCGAGACCGATTTTGGTGGTGCGTCATCCAGCTGTTACCTACTGCTCCTCCAGTGTGGGCAGGCCCATTCCAGTCTAATGATAGTTGGACCCCATCTTGACTTTTACTTGTTTCACCTTCACTGCAGGCCTTGACCTTCCAGCTCGGGCAGCAGAGGTAGTGCAGATCCACCACTGAGTGGGCTGGTGGTACTCTTACTGCGTGTTTTGAAGTCAGATGATCTAATAGAGTGAGTTGTAATACTCTTAAGAGAGAAGGTGCAGTAGCTGAGAAACAAAGGAGCGAAGCAGGACTGTGTAGGAAGGACTGAATTCTCCTTAGCTATGGGTAACTGTGGGAACAATATCTTCCAAGTGAAAGGAGTACATGAGCCCAGCTGCAGGGTTGGGAGGGGAAGTCCTCATAAGGTATGAAAAGGCAGAGCAGAGCCCCTATGCATATACATGACCTCATGTATTGAGTTTCACCCATCCCGTGGTAAATCAGGGCTGAACGCTGGGCAAGTCCCGTTAGTTGGCAGCACGCAGTTCTAAAGATGTTTCATAATCTGTGGTCAAAACACCCAGGGAGCTCCCCAGGAGCTAGTAAATAATGCCCTTCTCATGTACTGCACCTGGGGCCTTTCTCTTCCCTGACGCAAGGCAATGGGAGTTGGGAAGTTTCAGCACAGTTACCAGTGTCTGAAGAGGAGAAAGTCTGGAGAGCACAGGGGACAGTGCTGGCTTGCATCCAGAGCTGGATATAAGCAGAACTGGGGTTCTTTTAAAACAATGATAATTTGGGGGAGAAGAATGGTCCCCCCCCCAAATGCAGTTGAAATGTTAAAATTTAAACAAACTTGAAATAAAAGTGAGTGAAAATGGAGGAAGTGGGTGAGATGCAGTTTCCAAGGGTAGAGGAGGAGCGTGGCTGCTGCATTTCAGACCACAATGACAGTGCAGGGATTGCTTACAAAGAGGATGAGAGGGCTTGGAAGAATAGAATTAAGTAACAGAGAGCATTGCCCTTCTTGCCTTCTAATTCCTACTTTGTTGGTTACTTAATACTCTGACTACAAATGACTGAGAAAACTCCTTGACATTATTGTGCAGTGCAATAAGAAACCCCAACATAGAAAATCCCTGAAGAAGTACATTGCTGCTGTCCCACTGCAAGAAGTTGCCTGTGCTCAAGTAATTATGGCTGATGACATGAAGGCTGCAGGATCTTCTGAGGGTTTTGTCTTTAAAGTAGTTATTTTTACTAACTGAGGAAATGATAACTGCAGAGGCCTAAACTGAGCAGAAATAAATTACCTCTTCCAGGCATAGCTAGGCAACTTCATTCCCCTGAGCTATCGGTGCGCCATGTTTCTGCAGCAGAGAGTTCACTAGCAAAACCCGTGTGTGTGTGTCACTGGACTTGTGGAAGATGTTCTTAGGAGCTGGGCGTCCAAGGCTGGGTCTTTGTGGTAGCTGCGGCTCAAACTGAGGGACTCTGTTGTCCTTTTGGGGGCCATTTATGTGAATGTATGAAACCACAGAGTCTTCCTAGGCTTGGGAGGGACTCTTTGTTGTCACCCGTTTCCAGAGCAGACTGTGGTGATGCTGCGGGTGTCAGGAGGAGCACAGGGGGACTTCCCTGGTGCCGTAGGGAGGCTCCCAGGCACCACCGAGGTGGTAAAAAGCCGTCTCCTGTGTTGTAACCACTTATCACTGTTGCTGTCTTTATCCAGGCCCAGCAGCACATCACGACCGATCGCACAGGGAGTCACCGGAGACAGCAAGCCTACATCACTCCAACAATAGCTCAGGCC
>NW_009943092.1:1771-11459 GCF_000696875.1 Nestor notabilis | reverse complement strand
AGGGTTGGTACCCGGGTGGTTTTCTTTAGAGACAAACCCAACCCAACCCAACCCCGACGAGCGCGGGCGCTGTGGGGACGCCGCGGTATTGTGTACGGGAATGTTGTGGTAAGAATTAACGAGGGAAGGAGAGCTGCAAGCTCAGTAACAGTATTTGCGCGCTTCGCCTGCCTTGTGCTGTGTCAGGGCCTCGCAGTGCGGAGCGGCGAGAGGCAACACGAGCCTGCAGGACGCTGCTGTTGGAAGCATCGCTCCCGAGGCACCGCTCCCTACATCAACCACTTGACTTTCTCAGAGTGCTTTTCTGCTGGTGGTAGTTCAGCTTGGCGGAGGCGTTGGTGAGAGCTCCAGCGCAGATGAAGCTGACGGCTTTCAGCCTCTCTAGCTGTTGCTGCTCCATGCAGACGCAAACACGCCTCTATTAGAGTTCTTGCTGCTTAGATACAGGTGGGGGAAAAGAAGCCCCCAGCAGTGTCTGAAAGAAAACAAGAAACTTGGAACCATCAATACAAGATTTTAACTAAGGTGAAGCAGCCTCAGTCTAGGAAAGTTTTATTTTTATGTGACAAACAGAAAAACAGCTCGATGCAGAAGCTCTCAGGCATCAAAGCTCCCGGTGTGGGAGCAGCGTCTCTTGCTGTAACAAGTGCCAGAGGAGAAGTCCGTGTCGCTAAGTGCTACCCTGTCCTGGTGCTAACACTCCTTGCGTACTCTGCCTTCATCTCTGCTGCAGTCAGGTCAAGATGTAGCAGCCTGCATACTGTAACTCACCAAATAACTGGCCAGGCTTCATACACTACCTTTTTAGGAAGATTAAACAAAACTGTAGATCACAAACCAAGTTTGAACTGGCTGCTCTCAGTGTTGAATTAAAAAGTGATTTTAACATGAAACTGATTAAAAAAAATAAAACTGAAACCCACTAATACTGACTTGCCTTCAGTGACTTGTGTCTGGTTTGCTACTGTCTTTGCCTATTAACTGCATAGAAATCTGTGGTTGACTGATGCAACAGCCTAAACTGATGTATGTTGGATTTTGCAGTGAATACTTACAAGAAATAATTGTCTGTTAAAACTCCTCTAATGCACTGTTTTGTCTGTGCTGCTGATGCCTTGAAAGATTATGAAGTAAGTTTTATGCCAATTTGCCTTTCTTTAGTGTACTGCTCTACCTTTATGCAATTTAAATATTACTATGTTTTCACACTTCATGTTTTGGTTGCTCTTGGTATATCACGTACTGTGCAATGTTGCTTTGCATGTTGTTCTATGCTCACTTACTGTTTTTACCAGGAAAAGAGGTGAGCATGAGAATTGTTCAGTTTGTTTTGAAAAACACAGGAGTAAGGAAAAAAACACACACAAGCTAAAGGCTTACCTTATTACTCTGTTTGTATTTTTTCTTATTGAAATAATTGTAAAACACCTTCTCCAGCTGTATGCAGCAGTATACAGCTATGATTATGTCATGTACAGTTGAAAGAACTGTTCTGTTGAACAGCTTCTGACAGCTTCCAACAGTTTCTTGGCTGTTTGAACATAAAGTAGAATATACAATTAATACTTGTAGTTTGGGGTCAAGCATAATCTTACAGGTTTTGAGCAAGAAACAGCAAATTCTTAGGGTGATTTTAGTGAAAGAACCAGGAAAGAAATGGAAAGATAGAACCTACTAGGCAAATCATAAGGAGCTGCTGCATCTAGAAAGTAAGGTTGCATACCTTCATATCAGAGATGAGATGAAACTTTTCACTGTGGGTGGTGTCTTCAGGTAACTCCCGGCTACATTCCTGTGGACAGCTTGGTGAAAATTGTTAGGTTATGGTGAGGAGAGCCCATGCATAAACAGCCGTTGAGAGGCAGCAGTTTTAAGAATTGACGTAAAAATGGTAAGCTGGCAGTACATTGACTCCTGATGGGAAGTAGGAAGACCTCCAACCAGACAAGACTATGACAGATATGAGTGTAATAAGAATGCAGTTTTGATAGACTTGCTGTTGTAGGCCTTCATTCTCTTTTAAACACTGGAAGAGTTCATGTGGGTTGTCTATTTTTTCCCCCTTTAGTTTTAGGCCATGCTTTGTCAAGACAAAGGAGCAGAAACAGATTGAGGCTTTACTGAAAGCTTTGCTGTCATGCATGGGATGCTGTAGACACTTAACAATTTTCCCATTTAAAACGTGGTTAACAGAAGAAATCATGAAGGTGTAAGACTGAACCATGAAATACTCTTGTGTGCTTTGGAATTTAGAAGATAGAAAAGGAATTGACCAGCACTGCTTTTTTGCCTTTCTCGGAGAAGTGTCCTGTATTTAGAGAGAGAGTAAGCACAAGCATGCAGATTTTGACTGGCTTCTAACTGCAGCAGGAAGTCCTGTGGAGGCTCATCTAATTCTGAGAATTGGACCGTGGTCTGAAATACATGATAGGAGTCTGTCTGTAGGATCTATCTTTCCAGGTGTGCCAAAAAAAGAATGAGTTTCTAAATGTACTCAGCCACAATTTAGTATGAAACAGTCCAATTTTACATTTTTACTTATACCTGGGTTTGTAGATAGAAGCACTATGTTAAACCAGGAACTTCCATATAGGTAGGCGAAGTGTTCTCTGACATTCATTGTGGTAGCAAGAGATCTCTTTCAACCTTTCGTTTCCTTGAAAGAAGTCGTTACCTTTCTCCAGGAAACACAAATCAATGTTTCTGAGAATAGGAAAGTTTTAGATGTGTCAGCACACTTTATTTTTTTGAAGGCACTGGGCAGGCTGACATTCATGGATGTTCTAAAACGCAGTTTAGTATTTTTGAGTAAGAAATCTGTCTGTGATGAAACTGATTTGCATTTGCACAAGTCAGATACAGAGAAAGGAAATATATCCATGTAAGTGTAGTGATGGCAGAGTCCATCTTACCAATGTCCTCAGTGGATCTGTTGCAGTTAATCTAAAACAGAAGACTGCATTGTTTAAACCCAAATAAACATTTTTTGATTTAATAGTAAGGTCAAAGAGCCAAGAGTGAGCATCTAGAGTGAATAGGATTTTTTTTCTCAGCACACTAATGGCTTTGCAAAGTTCATCAGTTTTCTGCTGTAGCTCTCACTGGCTTTTAATTACCAGAAGCACTTTACTCTTTGATTTTTGAATGTGGGTTTTATGCATCATTTTTATACTGTCAGTAAGCAGATCTGTCTGTTGTGAATGAAAGGCTGGTTGAAACCTTAAGGGCTCAGACGGGGCTAAGTTAATCAGTGTGACTGTACCTGAACCCATGTAAGTGTTGGAGGGCAGAGTCAAGACATCTTAGCCTGTCAGGTCCGTAACTCACTGCAGATAGAGACATGATAAAAAATGCTGCTGTGCTTCAGCTCCTCACTGTTAACTGGCAGTCATGGCTCTTGGTTTATCTTTCTGGGATGTGTGTACAAGAGGAGCGCTTATATTCTAAGTCATGAGGGCATATCTGATAGTGACTGCTTGCTTTTCTGCAGCCTTCCTCCAAGCTGTCTGCCTGCCTTTGTCAGACATATTTACTATATCTGTGTTGGCTTCTGTGAACGTACTTCCTAATAAACAAGGAAGCTCTCTGCTTACCTACTTGGTAAATTTGTTCCTTTTCTTTCCTATCTGTTAGAAAACTAGTAACAAGAAGAAATAATGTAAAACTAATCTAAATTGAATAGATGCAAAGAGAGGAGGCTGTCTTAGTTTGAAGAACATTTTGTCATGAACTTGGTTAATTTTTGTTCTGTTTGTTTTAGTAGCTTGCTAACTTGGGATTCCAAAAACTTAGAGAAAACTGATGCAATGAAGAAGTGCTGGTTAGGCCTTTAGATTCCAACTGCGTACTATTGTTTCTAAGAGTAAATGAGATAATCTGTTTCTTTAGTAAATTTAACTCTATCTGGCCTTGATTCCAAAGGAATCACAGAATCGTAGAATCAATGAGGTTAGAAAAGACCTTCAAGATCACCAGGCCCAGCCATGCCCCAGCACTGCCAAGGCCACCACTAAACCATGTCACTAAGAGCCTCGTCTGCATGGTTTGCAAATACTTCCAGGGTCGGTGACTCCAGCACTGCCCTGGGCAGCCTTTTCCTATGCCTGACCACTCTTTGGCAAACAATTTGTGCCTAATCTCCAGTCTGAACCTCCCCTGATACAGCTTGAGGCCATTTCCTCTTGTCCTGTCCCTTGTTCCTTGGGAGCAGAGACCAACCACCTCCTGGCTCCATCCTCCAGTCAGGTAGCCTGTTAGCAAATGACTTCAGTTGCAGTGATTTAAGGAGCATCCATGGGGAAACCAGCAATTTAACTGGGTGGTTGAGAGTGAATCTTGGAAACCACCACAATAAAAGCTGCACAGACCACTCTGAGGAGGGCCGCATGTGAGCCCCAGAGCATCTGGGATCCCAAGGCAGAAGCAAAGCAGATGCCCAGCATCTGGGAAAACCCATGCTGTGATGCCCAGCATAAGGGGAGATTCCGGAGGGTGGGATACGCAACAGAGATGTGTGCCCTCCATCTGGGTGCAAGTGGAGACAACATCAGGGCAGCAGAAGCAGCAAGGGACTCAGCAATGGCCTTCAGGGAGGTTTCTCCCATCCCACAGCCCAAAGTCATGTCACTGCATCCTGGGGTGTTGCCACCAGGCACCACGTCATGCAGAGTTCCCTGCGCTTTGTCCTGCCCGGGAATGTGGCTGGTTATTGCCTGCTTGGCTGCCTTCACAGGCACTCCTGCCCAACTGAATGGGATTTCCCATTGGATGGGCACCTTCATGCACTGTGCACAGCACCAGACAGTCCCTGCACCACTGCAAGAGGGGCTGACATTGCTGCAGGGGTTGTAGCCTTTCTGGCCAGCCCAAGCAGGCGAAGTCCACCAGGAGGCTTTGAGGGAGATAGAATCATAGAGTCGTGGAACAGTTTGGGTTGGAAGCCACCTTAGAGCTCATCCAGTTCCAACCCTCTGCCATAGGCAGGGACACCTTCCACAAGACCAGGTTGCTCAAAGCCCCGTCCAACCTGGCCTTGAACACCGCCAGGGCTGGAGCAGCTGCAACTTCTCTGGGCAACCTGTGCCAGTGCCTCAGCACCTTCACGTCAAAGAACTTCTTCCGTATACCTAACGTGAACTTCCCCTGTTTATGTTTAAACCCATCACCCCTTGTGCTATCACTGCAGTCCCTGATGAAGATCATAGGATTGGCGTGCAACCTGGGGAAATAATAGCATAGTAGGCAAGGCAAAATTAGAATTATCTGAAGTGATTGTTTTACTTAAAAGGGAGATTAGTGCGTAGTATAATGTAGTCATTTTTAGTCTACTGAAAGAGAATGAATGAAGAAATGAACAATTTTATGTTATTGATCTTCTGTTAATTGCTAAGTGATTCTTGTAATCCAACAAGAATTTGGATTCTTCGAGTTACTTTGTTCTACCATATTTGCTTCGTTGTTCTTTGTATAAGTTATGTTGCTTGCCTACTATTAGTGGAAAGAAGTACATTGAGTAGTGTATCTTTCAGCTTTGAAAGAGAAATACAAGAACTAGCCTAAAATAAGTACTCAGAATTCCAAAGCTCTCTCATTATGCAGGGACACCATGTATGAAGTACTGGCCACTGAGCTCATATAAGTGAACTTGGAAGCTTATACATCACGAGCTTTGATTTTTGAAAATCTGAGAAACTGCAGCTTAAAACCAAAGGCTGACTCTTGGCTGAATTTCTTTCTGAGCAGCTGTGGCTGGGTGAGCTAAGCAATAAGTTGTTTCATCTGCACAGAGCAAACCAGATAGCACATACATTCATTTTATCTAATTTGGTGTGACTCATAGTCTTTTCTACTACTCTTCGCAAGTAAACGACCTGCTTGACTGTTCAAATAGATTAATAAATTGCTCTGTAATACCACAGTCACATTTTGCTCATATAGTTTAACTAGATCTGATAAAATGATCGTGCACTGTTTTTTTTAATGATCTGTGTAGTAGTCATAAATATATCTAGCTGGCTACCTTCCCTTTTTTCCTCCAGGATAACTTAGTGTGAATGAAAGCACCCAAAGAAGTAAGGACTGCTGTATGCCATTTCTTTGTTTTCCTAGCTTAAGGATTGCCGTAACACATCTTTATTGATTCGTAGCTACTGTTAAACACACTTTCCTTGCTTAAAAAAACCAAAAAAACAAAACCCCCCAAAACCCTAAAGTCTTTCATTTGTCACCAAGTCACTTTTTTGCCCCACTACATAAACAGAAAACCTCTCCCAGTAATAGATGTTGATTTTGTGTCTAGTAAGTGCTAATCCATGACAGACTAGTGCTTGGCTTCTACTTGAATGTGAGGATGATAGAAAGCCACTATTAATTTTGTTCCTTTTGATTTGCGGTCAAACGATGGTCAGTTTGAACAAAGAAAAGCTTTTGAAGAATCGTTTGGGTTTTTTTTTCCTGTAGGAGAGAATAAAACATACAGACTAAAATATTGGCCTGGGAAATAGTTTAGCTCTAGGTTATGGAGTAAAATATTAAATACAAGCTCTAGTTATTATGTTTTTCTTTTTACTTTTTCTAAACAGTTCCAGGTCGAACGGTTTTTTCCACCAAGGAGAACAAGTTAGGTAATTTTTTATGAGTGGTAGTGTACAAATTGTTGCCTCAAGAACTGTTTGTTTAAAATGTGCTTTCAAGGCTCTTGAGATCAATTTTGCCACTTCCTCATGTTGTAAAAGTACTGTGTTTAATTTAATCTCTCTAATTTGGATAGTCATCTAAGCCTGCAGCTTCATTTGCAAACATCAAAACCAGATCAGAACTAATATGGAATTTGTGGACATACCTTTTTTTTTTGGCATGTAGAATGCATGTTGTATTATCCAACATTTTGGAAGCTTATCTTGGCCATGTTACTTTCCTCTGGCTTCAGTTTGTTTTAATGTATTTGCATGTTGGTCTTTGTTTTTGTTTTTTGGTTTGTTTGTTTGGTTGTTTTTTTAAATAATTGAATTCCTTTGAACTTCATGTAAAAGCTGTTGCATGTAGCTGCCTTTGCAAAATAAGCTTTTGGGTCAGTATCATGGAGAAAATTCTGGAAAGATTTTTTTATATTGTTTTGGGTCAGGCACCAAACATTTCTAATTGCAGTACTTTACAAAATGTATGTGAATACTTCCCACCTCAGCGGTATTAAGAGTTACTTCTAGGCTTGTTTTGGAGGAGACGATCAACTTGCTGATGTATCCTGAAGACTCTTGCTAGCCCAATTGTTTATAACCCTGAGCACTGAGAAAGCTTACTGTAAGCATGCCTTTGGGTTTGTCCTCAAAAGGATTCACTCATAACTAACAGTTTGTAATGCTGTGCAGGTTGCTGACCTGCTTCAAATATGCTAAAAATGAAGTTAAAATTTTATTCAAGTAAATAAAATTTCATTCTGAAATTAAAATCTGATTACAATAAATTATATAGGAAATCTCAGGAAAGAATTACTGGTGAATAACTGGTAACTACTAATCCGTTTTACCCAAGTACTTTCCTATTTTCATTTAGTAAATTCATTTAGCCTGCGGTTTAAAGGCCCCTGAAGAAAGGTTTTTATTTCTTTGTTGAGCAGATGACTGATTAAAAAAAAAAAAAAAGTGATAAATTAGGTTGTATTAGTAACTTTAATCACTGAAATTTCCATTCTCTGTCATACTTCAGTGCTGAAATTTAGCAGTAGCTCACAAAATTTTTTTGGTTATGAATTTTTAACTATGCATTAAGTGGCCTTTGAGCTGTCTTGTATCTTAATGATTTTCTGTAGTTATGCTTTGCCTCACATCTGTTGTGTGTATAAAATTCTGTGTAAATTTAGGTGAAGATTTTGTAAATATAACCTCATTTGCAGTATTTTTTGAAAGAGTAAGCTGACTTCTCAGTATGTCTAGTGGAGCACGATTTTCTACCTGGCCCTTTTCCACTTCTCAGGTATATAGTTTGACATTTGACTGTTGACTGGATCGCTTGTTTCTTTCTTAAATAGGGACAGTAACCTGCTTTTATTTTTCTGAAATACTATGTCCTTTGAAGTCTTCCATCCGTTCCTATGGAAAGCAGCACTGCAATGTCAGTGCTAGAAGAACTGTAAGATATAGTTGAAAAATGAATGTGCCAACATATAGCAGCCTATTATGAAAAATCTGTAAAATCTGAGTTTATTTAAATCAGGAGCTTGGAATGGTATTATGATTTCCTGGACATTCCAGTTTCCATTGTTGCATAATTAACCCAGAGTGACAGTTGCAGCATAGGAAACTTTGAAATGATTTTTCCATCACTTCTACTTGCAAATTTTTCACTGATGTGACTGGAAGACAGCACAGAGAGGGAACATTTTCCACTTAAAACATATGCACTTAAAGCAAGTATAGAAAGTAGTGTGAAAAAATCATAAATGATAAAAAGATTATTAGTACTTATTTACGGTCTGTGCTTAGCACAGCAGTGTTTGTGTTTCAAGTTACGGGGTTTTGTCCAAAAAAAGAGGAAAAAGGAACAAGATTTGATAATGTGCTTAGTATCTTGTTTTGTTTAAGTTTTGTTGTAGGAAAATTAAATTCGATGCCTCTTTAACTCAGTGCGAATTAAATATACATGCTTTTAAACAAAAAACAAAACATAAAGGCCAACTTCATTAGCTGTGATTTTGCTTCTGTTTTCTCAAGTGTTCTTTTGAAACTGAATCTTTTTCCAGTTGATCGAACACTCACTACTTTGTACATTTCTTCTAATATTCATAGTCTTCTAATAGACTCATCATATGAAATAACACAGGGATGATTAACTTTCTCTGGATAGCATTTTGAACTGTAAATAGGAAAACACTCTTTGCTTGAAAATGAAGTAATTGCTGCTTTTTTTTCTTTTGGTGGCTGGAGGTAGTAGACTTTGCTGTCTGAACGCAGTCTCTTCTCTGTAGTAGTGGTGACTGTATTTTAAATCAAACTCAAGATTCATTTCTTTCAAATACATTTACTCTGGTTCTGTTGAACCTGCAATTTTATCAGGCCAAGCCTGTAGTATATGAGGAAAATTGGAATCTTTGATAAGATTCATCCAGCTCTCTGTACATACAGGATTCTCACTTGATAACTACCCTTTCTGTATAATTTCTGTATAATTAGGATTATAGGATGTTCTTATTGCTAAGAGAAAGAAGAAAGGGAGCGAATGTCTTGCTTAGAATTATGAGCCGACTTGAGCACTGGCAGTTCGTCCCTGAAATGAAAGTGGTCATAATTTCCCATGGAAAAGAACTGAGGTCCTGTAAAACCTCAGGATGGTAGTTCATTTAGGCTAGAACGCCCTACCATCCTGTTACAGCGTGACACAGATTTCGAACTTCAGTTCTTGTTTTGAAATTGTTTACATGCTGAAACTCAAGATAGGTGAGTTAAAACCAGTTCTAGCAGATTTAAGAATATGTCATCTATATAATGCCATCTAAATCTAAAGGAATTTAGATGTTGAGGTGACATGAGAACTTTCCTTACTTCAGAGTGCTTTTTTAAAAAAAATAATCTTTAAATGGATATGTTTTGAAGGACATCAGTTTCTTACAAAGTCGTTTTTAATTGTAACATTAAATAGTCTGTTACTGCACTTGATGCAAAGTATGCTTTTTAGTACTTTTAAACTTAATGCA
>NW_009943092.1:0-1740 GCF_000696875.1 Nestor notabilis | reverse complement strand
CAGGAATGTCTTTATTTCTTTTCATGAGATTTACTTATCCCTGTAAAAGTAGAACATTTTAGTTTTAAGTTTGAGGTTGTTTTATTTTGCACTATTAGTTTTACTACTGTTTTTTATCAGTGCAGTCTGTATCAATGTTTCATTTGTTAATCCCTCACACTTTAAATCCTGCAATTCTGATCAGCTAATTGTCTTTAATACCTAGATGTTTGAAAATCTCAGTTTAAGCACTGGGAATGATAAACAAAGGATCTTTTTTGGGATTGCATGTTACTGGCGTTTTTTATTTGTCTATGTGGAGAAACAGCTGGCACTCTGAAATGCAGACTAAACAGAGGAACCTGCTTATTACTTGCAGTCTTCTTATTGCAAATCACGTATGTAAAGTATGTCACACTTCTGAGCTTGTGTATGAGGTAGAGAGACACACATTAAATGCAAAACATTATTTCTGAATTGATAGAAGCATGATGATAATGGCAAGGGAATGGTGGTACAATATTTCACTGGCATTCTTCAAACCTTAATTCAGATGTTTTTGAATCACGACCTAAGAAACCAGATAAGATATGGAGATTGTGTATTGATCCTATTGCCATCTAACATAAAGAACTAATATTTGGCTGCTTTGGACAGATTAGGACACTGTACATCTCTTATCACCTTCTGAGGAAAATACTGTGTGTATGACCAAGTATGCTGTTGTGTGAGTCTCATTTTTTTGTTTTCTGGAGGAGCTACTGGGCATTTTGAAGCTCAGCATTTTTCTCCTAATAAAATTTGCTGTAATCAGGCTGTAGCTTTCATCATTTGACAGTTTTCAATAGGGCCAGTCCCAAGGAGACCAGTAAGTAAATTTTATCCTAACTTCATGATTTGCCTAAGTGCGTATGTAGCATGTGTTAAAGCAGTTGAATGACTTCCACTGTGCTGAATACACTTTGGGCTTAGAGTGCAATCTCTATTATCTGTTTTACCTAATAATTCACCATTGCTAGGAGTAGTGGTTTGGCTATATGCTGGAGTAAAGTGCATATTTTATCAGATTTTGCTTTGTAAAACTCATCTGAACCTGTATTCACATGTGCAGTTGAGGGAGATGTGTGGAGATGTTTTTTCGTGCTTATGTATTACAAATACTTAATTCAAATTGTTCTTAAGGTCAAAAAGACCACTGAGAAATCCTCAGAAACCCCTTTGAGGTCTTCTTTGAGTAGATGAAATAACTGTAACACATGTTACTTAGAATCCACAGAAAACCCCTGCTTTAGGTTTCAGTATTAGTATGATATTTCTAAGAACGATTTTCCTTGACTACCTGTGGGTGCTCCTTTATGACTGCTACTTTTTTGATAGGCCACCCATTTAGCCATTTCTACCTCCCTGGCAAATGACTACAGAAGTAATCTTTACCAGATTTATTTGTCTCTTATATTGTTGTTTGGCTATTTGTCTGTTACTTCTGGCTCTGGAGTAGGATTTACTAGTGGTTTCTTAAGTGCTATCCATAATGTACTTTGAAAAGGTTAGGTATAGACTTGTTACATGTGGCCATAAGGGCCTCTGTGGATCTGGAGGCTATATTTTTCTTAACTGCAAACCGTAACCTCTAGATCTGAGTTACAGTCATTTTCTTAGGGGGATTAGAACTTTGCATTTCAGGAACACTTACTTATTCTTCTTTTTGTCTATTTGGTAAGATTCATCCAGCTGTGTTCAGTTTATTACAACAGCCACAGG
>NW_009943091.1:125682-131185 GCF_000696875.1 Nestor notabilis | reverse complement strand
CCTATTTTTAAATTTTAATATTCTTTTGCAACCAGATGATTCCCTTATACCTTGACCATCTCTATCAGTGTGATAGAAAACAGTTTAAGACATAAAATCATAGAATAATTAGGGTTGGAAAGGACCTTAAGAGGTCCTTTCCAACCCTAATTATTCTATGATTTTATGTCTTAAACTGTTTTCTATCACACTGATAGAGATGGTCAAGGTATAAGGGAATCATCTGGTTGCAAAAGAATATTAAAATTTAAAAATAGTGTTACAGTTCATTAAGAATTTTAAAAGTGTAACTTTATCAGCATTCAACCTTTATGTCCAATTATGTGATAATCAGTAATCACCATTGTCTCTGGTTATACGAACTAATAAAAATCTCTCCCAAATGCACAATTAAGTGCCACAGCATTAACTGCAGAACCTAGCAAGGAATTTTTGGTTTTACCATTTTTAGTAGACTTGGTTGCATTGTTCAGAGGTTGGTTTGTCTGGGTTTTTTTATTTTTTTAGTTATGCTGAGTAGGTGGAAATGAGAGATCCTTTCTAAAATTAATAAATAAATAAATAAATAAATAATCAAACCAGTTCACAAATCTCATGTAATAAGCTTTAGTTAATTTCTGTTCTACTGCAGTGTGTTTCAGAACAATCTATCTCCAACAGAATCCTGCAGTAGAGCTATGGGCTTCAGGCTGAACACTGGCTTTGAGGAAATTTCCACTTCTCTCTCAGATAGCTTTTACAGCGAGTTTAGAATTGAAATGTATTGAATTAATAACATTACATTCTATCAAACCTGGAGATGATTAATTTATTTCTCTTTTTCTGCTTATTAAATAAGTGATATAGATGTTATTAATTAAATGGTCATATGCTAGCACATCATACTGAGTAAACCGGATCAGTCTTTAATTTATGTTTTTGGAAAAAGAAGAAAAAAAATGTATTTTCAAAGCATGTCAAATGTCAGCATTCAGCACCTTGTGATCAATTTTAATTTCTGTATGGTGTAAACACATACTTTAATATTTTGTCATTACAGCAGCTGGGCTCCCTCGTAAGAACAGTCTCAGCTGTGCCCCAGCATTCTAATTCCCTGACTTCCACAGTACCCGCTTGTTCCCAAGATCAACATGACAGTGTTTATGCTGCAGAGGAGTTAAATTCAGCAATGCCCAACCTTAAACTGCCCTCCTAGCACTTTCTCAAGCAGGAACAGGCCCATAGTTATTAGGGACCAGAGAAAAAAAAACCTGTATTCTGTGTCTGTGGATCACACATCAGTGTTTGCTTGCCTTCACGTATAAGATGCCTAGGTCTTTCATTTACCTGGACTGTCAGAGTACAAGAAAAGCACCTGAGGTCTTGTCAGAAAGAGAGTCACACAGCTGAGAAAAATTAAAAAATATCATTAAGCTTCTTAGGACTCCCAGTAATTTCACTGAAGGAAGTTTCCCCTTTTGCTTCCCACATCACCCTCATAGCAGTGGGAAGGGGTCCAGGCAGGCAGGCACCCCAGCTAACATACAGAAAACCTGCTTGATACTGCAGATTAAATGTCTGCTCTTAGTTTGCTGGGCAAAACAAATATTTCTAGCAATGAAAGTCTTTGATACCACAGGTGGGAAAAAGTGTACTGCTAGCCAATACCATATACATCCTACAGTCCATTTTGACTTACAGCATCTACCACACTTGACAACATCTGATGCCTCCTAGGCACATTTATTTCCCCTCCACACAACAAAGGAGTTGCCTGGCTTTCTTCTTTCATTTTCATTGTACATTCAAACTCCACAATTCCAAATCTGACTCTTCAGACTTTCCCCAGTCCTGACCATCAATGATGGTGCTATGGAGAAAGGAAAGACTGCACACAAACGCTAACAACAAAAAAAACCAAAACAACAAGGAATGCAGTTTCTGTCCCATGGCCACATTTTGCCTTGTCTTGGGATACGATGGTCACAGATCTGGGAAATAGAGGACAGCACTTTCTCAAGCATCTCCCAGCTATGTTGAAGTCATTTCCTGGTTTTTCAGTAAATGGAGTCGGAGTCAGTTAGGTGAGCACTCTATTCCCAAACCCCAAGCATAGAGGTCATCAGGAATCAGTTGTAGTACATGCAGGTAGAAGAGCATCATGTGTTTAGTGCTGGCTTTGTGCTGTGCCTGTTCTGTGTCTTCCAAAATGAATGGCATGCACCAGACCCCAGGCCACAGAGGATACCAGGGACTGCCCAGAACCCTGGCAGTCCTGAAACACTGCGAACTTGCTGTTCTGCCATTTTTGTGCAGGGAGAGACACCTACCTAGATAAGGTTACCTAGCAACCTGTCCAATCTCATCTTGAAAACTTCTGGAGATGGGAACTCTACCACATCCCTAGGGAGATTGTTCCAGCGACTGATTGCTCTCATTGTAAAAAATTTCTTCCTTATATTGTATGAAACCTTTGCCAGTGCAGCTTGTACCCATTGCTCCCTTGTCTTCTCCATGTGGATCCTGTGAAGAGAGGCTCTGTCCTCTTTGTAGGTACCCTTTAAGTACTGGAACACTGTGATGAGGTCCCAGCCTGAGCTTTCTCTTTTCAAGTGAGAAGAGACCTAACTCCTTCAGTCTTTCTCACAGGGAGTTTCTCTAGCCCTTTGATCATCTTGGCACTCCTCTGGACCCTTGGTGACACCTCTCCAGTCTGTCCTTATCTTTCTTAAATTGTGGGGACTAGAACTGGACACAATACTCCAGGTGCAGCCTGGCAAGCACTGAGTGGGACAATCCCTTGGCTTCAAAAGAAAATGGTCACATGCAGGTTACCTATTGAAGGTAGTCTCTGACCTGTACCAACTCTATGGTATGCCAAATTGACCAGGAGAGTACTAGCTGGTCCAGGCTAAAAACTGTGTTAGGGAGCATTGCAACAATTTAGCAGTAGAGGCAATTCAGTTCAAATGCCTACTTGAACACTATTTAATTTACTAGTATACACACAGCCTACTATTATAAGTGATGGGATTGTAGTGTAAGTTCCTAAGGAAGTGCTCCTAGCTTACCAGCATTTAGATCTGGCAGGATCACCTCACACTGTGAAAGCACCTGACATCCCCATGAGTCAGGTTCTTTGTCTTCAGCACTCAAAATTAACACACCAGGCAATGCACCTGGAGGCTGCAGGAACTGGAGGCACAGGAAGGAAAGCACTAAGCATTAAAAATGCTTATGTGGGTGATTATCCCTCCCCTTCTTGCAATCTTCCCCTTTCTCAGTACTTCTATATTGATTCCTGTTATCCTCTGTCCCACAACTTCTTAGCCTTATCCTCTGGAAGATCAAACTGCTTGCTCACATTCCTCTGAGAGTACATTTAGGGCAAAGGAAAAAATTATTGAAGACATGCCTCAGTTCTGAATATTTGTCATTTCTCAGTTTCCTGTAGCTATCAGTTTCTTTTATATAAATGTGTACACCGTTTATGAGTTGCAATTTATATTTTGACATTCATTGCAACTCCAATAGCCTTTCTCATATTAAAAATCCAGTACTTAGTAAGCAGCACTTGTAAGAGTTGTTTGGGAAGTTTCTACTCCTCATGGGTCCTTTCATCCTTCTTCACAGATGATGAACCCTGATGATACTAGCTGAGCTTAATCACTGCAGCCTTCTTGTGGGCTGGAGGGAAAAATCCAAGGTGTTTAAGAACACTTTCAAGCAGTTGGTGCTTGTGCCATTGCATTTAGAAGTCAGCATGTCAGCTATGATGAAAGGGCTTTCTTTCTTAAGAAAATACATGAAGGAAACAAAAGAAAACTCTTGCTACAGTTTAGTTTCATTTCATGGCTTGTACATACTGAAGGTCTGCAAGGAATATTTCCCCTGAACACTGAAGTTGTACCAGAGTAAAGATGTATAGGACTGGAAGAGATCTCCTTCATAAAATCTCTTCTCCCATTTCCACAGATAATGAAAACTCTGATAAACTGACCAAGATTCAGCTAAATCAGATTCCTCTCACTATTCATAATGGAGCTGCCCAGAACCTCAGTCCTGTAATGGCAAGACTCTACAAATGTATTTGTAGCTCCTTTACACCTCTTTGTTCCCATATCAATAATGTCTAAACACAAGCACTTTTGCTCTTTTACCTTCCTCTCATAAAGTATTTTTCAGCACTTTTACCATCTCAGAATACCTTAATCATCTTTATTGAATTAATTTTCCCAGTGCCTTATACTAATAATACTTCTTTATCTTTCCTGGAAAGAAACATAAATGTCCATGACCACATTTATTTTTTTCACAGCTGCACACAGTGATTGCTTCTAATCATCATGCTATGAACAAATGCACCTTCTTCTTATTCTGTTTTCAGTGTCATGAAACAATATGAGCTCGTATTATTTAGGATTCATCTGGGCTAAGAATATCTTAAAAGCTATCAAAAGAAAAACTCTTTGAAAAGTTCACCTGTTACCAAAATGGCATTATGTAGCAACATCAGTATCTAAGGCTGCATGATTTTATGTTTGAAAACTTTTTGTTTATACTTACACTCAAATTTAACAAATCTAAATTTTCATAATGGCATTTTCTGCCTCTCTTTTCTGTCTGAGGGTTTTTGTGTGACATGAATGAAAACAGTTCAGCAAATTTTAAGTAAAATAAGCAAAATAAATACTCTCTTTCCATTATTTAAACATTTTAGAATAAATTTAATACCTCTGGTTTGCAATAAACCCTTGATATTTGACAAGAAAAGTCTTGGATCAACAGCTTTCTGTAGAAAGCCAACATCTATCTGTAAACTAAAAGGAATGATTTTTAAATCCATATATTCCCAAGTTTTCTTGGTACCAGATGTGTATCTATAACAAAGTAACTGAAATAAGGAGAGGTCCTTGAAAAAATTCTCTGTCATTATGCTTATAGTATAAAACAAAAAATTCATTTCATTCAGCCAAATTCAGAAACCAAAAGACCGACACAGAGGCAATGCTTTGAATCTCTTATAGAGGAGGACAGTGTAAAGACCAGCAGTCTTGCTCAAGGGAGTCTGCTGTGTGTACTGTGCTATTTGGAGCATCCAAATCTCTGGTGATTGTCTATTTTTCTTCTCTTTCACTGAATCAGAATTTATCTTAGAAGTATTAGAGTCCAGAAACTTTGCTGGCTATGTGTGGTCTTTGCAAACAACAGGGCTTTACCCACAAAGAACGCTTTAAGACCATGAACTTAGTATACAAGATGTGCCAAGCAACAACCTGTGTAGGCAAAACAGCTTTCATCCATTCTACTAAATCATTCTCCAATATAAGATAGCTGACTGCAAGCTGCCTAGTGAGAGTAGTCCACAGTCTGTGTTAACCCTGAGCCATGCCAAGGAATTATTTGGGAAAGTGTTAGCTCTGGTGACTGACATAAAGTTTCAGCATGCAGAAATATTTCTTGGCATTGTCATATTTACTAGTCACACTAGCAAAAAGATGTAGTCAGTGTACAAATTTTGTGC
>NW_009943091.1:120155-125651 GCF_000696875.1 Nestor notabilis | reverse complement strand
CAGCAGGATTCAGCTTTGGTTACATGTCTATTATTTTCTAAGAAAAGAAGAGATTAAGGACTAGGCATCTCAGAAAGTCGCTGACTACAAGGTCCCATGGTCAATACCCAGTGAGATGTATGGCAGAGTGTGCTTAAGTGTATCTCCAGAAAGAGAAAAGTTCAACTACAATGTCAGTGATGTGGGCCTGAACCTCAGATAGGTCCAAAATCCTTCCTCTGTCTATCATTCTGAAATTGCGTTTGACATTATGTGGTCTTCAGATAAAATCCAGTGGTATTCCTATGAGCTGAGAAAAGAAGCCACATAATCTATCCAACTGGAATTTTCTGCCTTACAAAGTCATACTTATTCTTGTATGCTCCTATTATTCAGCAAACCTTGTCACCACCTTTGCACAGCAGTACAAAAAGTGCAATTCCATGGAAAGGCTGCAATATAGTTCTACCCAGAAAAGGACATTTACTCATGGTTCAAACACTGTCATGAGAAACCTGGGCAGGAACACACAAGCTCAGAAGGAAGTTAAATTGGTTTGGAAGAACTCCAAAAGAAAGTGGTAACTGCAGATATATTTTGTGAAATACTGAATATTATTCATGTGAGTTGGGGAACACACTGAAAATTCAGCCTGAACAATGTTTCTATAGACCTGTTTGGAAAAAAATCACTTATTTCTGCATCTTCATCAGATTTGCAGATGAGACAGGCTGCTCAGTCAACCTGGATCTCTCTAGGATACCATGTAACATCAAATTCCACTTTTTTTACACTTTTTTTTACGCATTCTTTTATCATAGTTTGAAACCATAATCTTTGACTGGAGAAAGAAAGGAAACAAGGAAAAGAAGTGATTCTTTTTTCTTGAGTCCAATTACCAACCTTACAGATAAATTCACATACTTTAGAACTCCACTCCAAAACAGCTCATCTATAAGCATAGAGAAAGATAGGAAACAAAATCATTTCCTCCACTTCCATATTCTATTTTCTGTGTAGCTTTTACAATGTGCAAACCATTCAAGTGAAATAGTTTCTTGGATCAAACTGAGCTGAAAAAACATTAGTGACTGCCTAAAGCAACATAAATGAAAGAACAAAGTGAAGGGTTTTTATTCAGTGTTTGAATTTTGTTCTTGTTTTCCCTTGCTGAACCACACTTCTCAGCAAAAAGACACTGAATGTTTGCAGGTCACTTAAATTATTTCATCTAGTGACTGTAAGCTTCAGTTCTCCAAAATCTACTCCAAACACAGTCAAAAACACAAACAAAAAGATCAACCACTTACAAGCACTAGCGAGTTTCCAACTTTGAATTCTGCTGTAAAGGAAATACAAATTTCAGCATATAGACATGAAATCAGCACCCTTGTAAATAAGTCTTCAAGAAACCTATATGCTCAAATGATCTTCACAAGACTGTAATAATAAGGGAGAATTAACATGACGAGATTCAGATGCAAGAATAGCACTAGTGTGGAGGGAGCAGGCTTTTAAGAGGAGGGAGAGCTAAATTGGCTAAGTTCTTTACATTGCCTGTTCATATACATCACCTGCAGTGCTCATGAAACAGGGAGATTTACAGATAATTTACAGGTCACTCATCCGAAAATATGGTAGCGATAATCTGTTGCCACTTGCCAAGCAACAAACGGACCACCTTATCAAGTCTGACTTTCATTTTTATCAGCATAACCTCGAGCATGCCCTAGACCTGTGTAAACAGACATTCTGTTAAGTGTTATAATTCTTATTTAAATTAAATGAAAAAGTAATAATTCCACATATTGCAAAGCAAAATTAATGGTCTCATTGTCCTGTTGTGTTGCATGCGTATTTGTTTATCAGCATAAAGCAGCTTCTTATCTCTTTTCCAAGCCCAGAGCAAATTAAGTTAACATTTAATTAGAAACCTCAGTTTCTAAACTTATTAATGTTGCCTTACAGTGATTTCCCTGCTCACTGACAAACACCCAAACAGCAAAACTTTCTGAACACTTGCATCTACTGATGTGATAGAAGTTGGTATTAATATAACTGATTGCTTATTCTTATGCAAACTCCTTTATTCCAATGTCATTTGAAGAATCATTGAGCAGATGTGGGTTGATGGCTTAACCTGATAAACTAGCCACTAGTGTTTTAGTCCTGTGAACACATATGCAAATGGTGATGATGACTTTACTGGAAATTTTGACCACATAAACATTGTCCTCTAATGGGGGCTACTTAGAGCTACTTAGAATTTATATTTGGATCCTGTGGTTCATAACCCTTTTAAAGGAATGGGCCTTATTTTGCTTTCACGTACCGCTTTGATTAGCCTTCCATCGCTTCATAGAATTTGAGGCTTCAGGGATCTTCAGATAACCTAGGCTGATTTCCTGGATATCACAGACCATTTATTTTCACTCAGCAACCCTTTTATTAGCACACACACACACACAAAAAAAAAAAACCCAAAAAAAAACCAAAAAAAAAACCCAAACTACCATATGTTTAAACATTTAACCATTTAACTCCACAGAAGCTGGGACTGTTACATAGCACAAGCAGAGAAGTAGAGAAGCTCTGGGTACAACAGCACTTCAGGGACTCAGAATACCAGAGAGGTAGAGGATATATGCCTCAATAATCCTGCAGGTGCTCTCTTCTTCAGGTTGCCAAGATGAAAAAACATAGGAACTCTGCAGCCCTGTGAATCTGAATGGCAAGGATATTTCTTTCCAACATCGTCCCTGACAGTTGCTTAAGCTGTGGTTTTTTTCTGAACAGAAATGATTGGTTTATTGCCTGGACAGGTGATGTGGTCCACCTCAGGACACTGCCCTACACTATCTTGGTCACCTCTGAGGTGGGAGAGAAGAAAACAAAATAAAATAAAAGACATAAACAAAATACCTGCTTGATTGAGGATTTTTCCTTCAAATCTGGAGAGAATGTTAGAAATGGTATTTTCTAATTCAGTATCCTAATGCCGACTTATAATATGAATGCTCTTGGGTGAATTAAATTTTTTTTTCTTTTTCTTTTTCCTTTTTTTTTCTTTTTCTTTTTTTTTTTTACTATCCAAATTTGTTTGTATTTCTCTGAGCTGTAGTGAGTCCATCACCTCCCCAGTGTTTAATTACCTTTACCATTGCAGGTAAAATTCATCTTATCTTAAGGATGATTTTCTCTAACATTAACTTCCAGTCACTGAATCCTATTCTGACTTTTTGTAGGAATGTTAGAAAGTTTCCACCCGTCAGATTCACTTATGAGTGAAACAATCTTTCAGCCTACTTTTCAACAAGCTCAATAGGTCGAGCACAGTAAGTCTCACATTGGTTTACAATTCATAGATCATTTTGAGTGTCTTCCTTCAAGCTGTCTCCATAGATCTCCCTTAAATTATGGAAGCAGATGCAGTGGATTATCATTTCAGCCTTAAAGTAGTGCAACCAGCAGCAAGCTCATGACCCTATTTCTACTATTTACCTATACAAGAACCACATCAGTTCTTCTTGCCCCCAGCATTACACTGTGGAGGACATGGGGAGCTGACTATTCCTGCTACCTTGAAGCCCTATTTTCAAGATTTACATTCTCCTCCTGTAGACTGTCTGCATTTCTTACCTACACTAACTTATTTTTCAGCATTAAAGTGCATTTAGTTGGCATCTGACCACTTACCTTGGCAGCTTATATCCCTGTGTGAGAACATGCAGTTCTCATTGCTTATTCTTCCATGAATAGTCATGTCATGACTGGATTTGCCTAGTAAATTGCTTCATCATCAGAAAGAATGTTGCTATATAATTAAATACTAAAATGTTAGTCCAAGGAGAGACTTCTGTTAATTGCAAAAAAAGAAAGCATAAACCCAGAAATTTGCTGTAGATAAGCCTTTAATTCATCTAATAGAGTTCCTGATATTTCTGTAGGTCAAACTTTTTAATTAGTGTGACATTGGATACAGTACTGTACCACACAATTGTTAATATAAATATACATCATCTATTCAAAAGCAGTTCTTACTATGTGGTTACAATTATATTTTTAGACACTAAAATTCTTCAATCCTAAATCCCCATCTTTTTTCTCTGATTACCAATATCTGGTCCACTTTAACTTCTGAAATTCTAAAAATCAGAGTCACAGCCTCCCATTTCTTTCAAAGTTCCAATATCCAAATCCAAATAGTTGTATTCAAGGATCGCCCTCTCCAAATTCAAGAATGGTCAATACTGCTTCATATCTAACCTGAATTCTGGGACAGAACACACCTTTAGCAAGATCACAGATGTTACAAACTAGGAGTAGCTAATACACCATATGACTGCCATTCAGAGAGAGCTGGACAGGTTAAAGAATTGGGTGGACAGGAATCTCATTAAGTTCAGCAAGGGGAAGTGAAAAGTCCTGTACCTGGGGAGGAAGAACCCCACGCATATACTGGCTGGAAAGCAGTTCTGCAGGTTGTAGTCTCAGTTCTTGTCTGTGTTCAAAACCCAACTGGACATGCTCTTACTCTGGCCCTGTCTGAGAAGGAGGCTTGAAGCAGATGATCTCTGGAGGTCCCTTCCAAACTCAACCATTCTGAGTTTCTGTGATTCCATAAACATGTCATACTGGGTTAGTAGTTTTTAGTCAATCAGACTCTAATAGTTCATGAAGTCTTTCAGTTTATCTCTTTAGTTAATGAGAATAATAACACATAACTTATCTCAATTACTATCATCTACTCTATTTTTTGCAGAAGCTGACACATTCATGCAGACTGACAGGACTTACAGGAATTTACAGGAGCAGAGGCCTGCCAGCAGCAGGGTGCAACATACAAGACTCTGCAGTGATGGTAAGAATATTTTCTTAAAAATCTACAGAGTACTTTTTGGGATATTTTCAAGAAAGCACTGACAAAAACTAAATTGGAAAGAAGACTAAAGGAAGGGATCTGACGAGAAAGGACACAATGAGTAGGAGAAAAATTTTCAAGGTTTCTATTTAATCAGGGTTGATTCTTATCTGAATTTCCCCATGTTTAAAATTTGCCTTGTTCCAGTTTAATACACTCTTAAAGCACTGATTTCAAGCTTAGAATATACTGATGCCTTTGGTGTTCACTCTGAAGTTTGGCTCTGATCTCAGTGCATCCTGACACACCTTCACATGCAGTCATATTACAGTGATTTCAATATGACTGAGGAACAGTCATCTTGGAAAAGTGTGAGAAGGATGGAGCAGCAGATAAAAAACCAAAACAAAATTCCCAGACCATAACCACCCCTGTGCCACCCAGTTCTATCAGACAGGAGACAGAGTACCTGCTGTGACAATAAGGGGGAGGAGACATGTCTGTTGAGCCGGGGGAAGGTGGAGGGGTGTGTTTTTGTCATGGTTTAGTTTCCATGACTAATTTAACATTTATTTCTTGGTTTTGCTGTTATTTCCTAATATCCAAATGAGCAATTAAGTATTTATATTTATTGGCAATAAATTAAGCCAATTTCC